>NC_039278.1:17053738-17345781 GCF_003368295.1 Carassius auratus | reverse complement strand
AATGAATGAACAAACAAACAAATAAATAGGAACAATGCATTGACAAACAACAAACATTATTATGCATGAATAGAAATTATTAAATAAATCATACATGATTAATCTTTTTAATAAAAATACATTGTGGATGGCACAAACCAATCCTTTTCTCACAGCAACCAAACATTTCAAATAAATAAATATGAAACACCACACACACCACACACACACCTGATTTCAGACGGAGGAAGAGCAAACGCTATGCAGGAGTCATGCAAAGGTTGCTGGGCACTGAAAGCACTGCAGTCTTTTGTGCAATGACTGTTATGCACTTGCATGTTCAGCGCATACTGTGAAGAGCCTATCCAAACTTCGGCAGTGCTTGTGCCACAAGAATGGATTCATTCACTGGTGGCACATGTCTATAATTGCTTGGTCGTATGACAGCATCTCTGACTGCCTGTTTATCATATACACGTCTAGTGTGGACATGTTGCAGAACTGGTCTGGAAAAAAGACCCAAAATCATCAAATACAATTTTTTATGAGTGCAACTGGTCATTAACTGGCTATTAAATTGCACTACAGCAAGTTTAGCATTTACAAATGAGATAAAGTCTCCCAATCCAAACTGATACAGAATTCGGGACCTATCGAGACCAATCCGCCTCTGCTGATTGTGGTTCCAATGCTGCTGATTTGTTTAAAGGGAAAGAGACAGTACGAGCACAACAGCTGTGAAAAAAATAGTGTTATGTAGGTTGTCTGCCGTCCAAACCTCATCTCCTTGGCTCCATGCAGTCTTGCTCTCGTTGCTCCAGTATCATTGGTGGCGTCTGTGTGGGATAACAGATCACACCTCTTTTGTGAGTGTGGGATTGCACGAGGGCCAAGGCTCAGTAAATCAGGACCAATGGAGTACAGAACTGGACAGAACCAGCAACAAGTGTGTACTGGGTCCAGACACTGAGTCTGAGCCATCTACGGTATTTAAAAGGCCTGATGAGAGAACAATTATAAGAATTAAAATGCATTTAGTCTAAACATGACTGCATGGATGCAGAAAAGTATTTTTTTTCTACTAATTATAATTTAATGACATTAGTCAGGTCATTCTAACAGCACCATGCATGTCCCATTTATGTTCACATGGATTACTTATTATATAGGGCTTATAATTAAGTGTCAGTATGATTTTTTTTTATTATTATTATTAAAATTTTATGTTTTTATTCAGCAAGAATGCATTAAACAGTGAAGACATTAATTACAAAGGATTTCTAGAAATGCAGTTTTTTTTTGTCATGCTGAAATTTCTATTAATCAAAGGAAAAATGCACCATGGTTTCACAAAAAGACTAAGCAGCTCAACTTTTTTTCAATGCTGCAAATATTTCTTGAGCAGCAAATCAGCATATTAGAATGATTTCTGAAGGATCATGTGACACTGAAGACTGGAGTAATGATGCTGAAAATTCAGCTTTTGCATCACAGGAATAAAGGTAGCACTTTATTTTACAGTCCTGTTCCGTCATGTACGATACTACTGTCACTTATTATAGTAGAAGACTAACTTATGTAATAACTAGGTACTAGACCCTGAAACCTAACCCCTAAACCTAAACCTACCTCCATGTAGTTACCTTGTGTTACCAGAACTTTCTTAGGATAATAAACCTGTAAGTACACTAGAATACATGTAAGTTACACGTACTGGTAAAATAAAGCAAACCGGGAATAATTACATTTAAAAATCACAATATTACTGTTTTACTGTATTTTTGTTAAAATAAATGTAGCCCCGGTGAGCATAAGATGCATCCTTCAAAAATACATAAAAATTAATTGTACCACCAATAATAATTTTTATATTGCTAAATAATTTGTAAAATTTTCAAAAGTCTTTCAATCGTTATCATTTAATGGGTTATACAGAATACCAACACAAATGATTTCTAGCTAAATTCTGCTTTAAAAAAAATCTGTGGGAAGTCGTGGCCTAATGGTTAGAGGGTTGGACTCCCAATCGAAGGGTTGTGAGTTCTAGTCTTGGGCCGGATGGAATTGTGGGTGGGGGTAGTGCATGAACAGCTCTCTCTCCACCTTCAATACCACGACTTAAGCGAGGCATCGAACCCCCAACTGCTCCCCGGGCGCCGCAGCATAAATGGTTGCCCCACTGCTCTGTGTGTGTGCATTTCGGATGGGTTAAATGCAGAGCACAAATTCTGAGTATGGGCCACCATACTTGGCTGAATGCCACTTCACTTCACTTTAAATAATAATAATAAAATCATAGTAAAAAAATAAAAATAAAAAACAAATGCAGCCTGAAGTCTGAGACATTTTGAATAGTTGTTACACAAAGCAAGGTTTGAAAGAGAAATGCGCCACATTGAGCTGTGGCTGCATGATTAAACAATTAAAAGATGACTCAGAAGAATCTCTAACACTGAAACCCCAGAAGCCAATTCAGAAACCAGCCAATGCCAGCCTTGACTTCAGCATCAGTTACTGTTGCTCACTTTCTCCCTCTGTTGGTGAACAGGGATTCTGAGGGACCCAGTCGAGCACTTGTCTGTCAATCCAGCAAACTTGTAAGATAAAAACAACTGCACATAATATTTACCAGTATAGAAAGATGTTTGTGGTTTAATACTGCATGTTAAACAGACATAAACTTATGATGAACTGTTGCTGTGATTATGCTGACATGAAACGACTAAAAAATAAAACCACCACGACTTATTTCAGCCTAATGTTCTATTACGAAGAAAAACCTGGTTTATTTATGAATGTAACCTTAATGAATCAGATTTTATCTTTGAAAATCCTGTCTTAAAGTGACTCCTGTAATCTTCATTCTCATTCAAATGCCAACCACATATCACAGCATTAATAACAATAACAATAATAAGCCATAATCTGTAGTCTATTTTTGTCAAAGCTGTCAAAATGCTAGGCATCCTATAAATAGCATCCTAACCACAAAGTACTTGCGTTTGGGGGCACTGAGGCCAGGGAAAATACACCTTGCCAAAAGCATATGCGGTTATACCTCGAGCACGGCGAATAGTGAGTCCCTGTGAAGAACTCAAAAAAAAAAAAAATAAATAAATAAACACCTTAAAAAATACACCTTGGCAGCAAAGAGCAGGAGAAAACATATATGCATGCACTAAACCCGCCTTTATCTGCTTTCTCACACATCAAAACCTCCCCCAAACGACGCGCCGCCCCTACCAAACCCTCCAGGAGTCAGTAAATTCAGCATTCCCTCTCAGGCTCAATTCAGAGTGGCATCAACAGGGGTGCTGAACCTCACGTTTAGATGAATTAACTGCACGCACGGGAGCGGGGACTGTCGTTTAGACTCAATTTATTGGCGGGACCGCGCGTGGTTCACCTTTATCTGATGCTGCGTAAAAGTTGACCGTGGAAACCGCTGCACGCGCTCGGAGGAAATCGCATGGTTGGATACCGCTCAGTGTGAGTTTGCTGCCACTACATAAACTTTATTGAGCACTTGGGCTTGTTTATACAAGGAGGCATGAACTGTTGATCCGGACAGACCTGCTTCTCATCCAGATGGATGCGCAATGATGGATTCATCGCTTTTCGATGCAACTTTTCAGCGCGGTGCACTGATAAACTTCCCCTGAGGATTTTACACCAGCGACCTTTACCTGAATTATCCTCTCAAGATGTCATCGGAGTATTTGATAAGGTCGCTGCTTATGCTCTTTCTAGCACTCTTCTCCGCCAATGCGAGCAACTGGCTGTAAGTGAATAGCTATCACTTTCTTCATTCATGTTATGTTTTGACGTCTGCGTCTAGGTCTGTTATGACTAAGTCAGTCAGATTCCCCGAAAGCAAATGTTTAGCATGTCAAATGTAGCCTGTGAATCGCAAATCTGAAATTACGAAGCGAACTGGTGAATAAGAATAGAACCTACCTACTTCGATTAAATACCTTAAAGCTTACAGTTTTTTTTTAAAGCGCAGAACAAAACAGTTGTAAACTTTGTCTAAGTCGTCTAATGTAGCCTTTATTATGAAATAAACATCTCAAAGCATGCACTGTATGGACAGCACAAAATAAAAAGTAATGAAACCGGTTATTTGGAGACTTTCCGTTCATGTGCATTTGGCACAGCCGCGCTTGGCGCTGGTTGCGCGCAGCGCGCAACGCGTGAATGGGACAGCAGTTAGTTAGTGCAGAAGAGAGCTGTATAAATGAATCACGTATGACAATTTGTGATAACAGCAAAGAATCCATAAGAGAATGATCTGATTTTGTTACTTACGTAGTTAAGAAGCAGAATTGCATGCTTGGTTAAGGCCATATCAAGATGAGTGCATTTCCAGGTATATAGAATCATTTATCTGTATCCTCAGGGCAGAAACAGCACATCATTTAATCTATCCAGATGTAGTTGGGTTTTCGATGGAAGAGTGTTTTTAACTCAAAGGCGTGGTGACAGGTTTGGGGCATGCACAGACAAGCTTCACACTTACGGAAAACCTCCTACCTGTCTACAAAAAATGATCATTCTGACAGGAGCTTGTACATGATTCCAACCCCATCTCAGGACAGGTATTAGCAGGCAGCCAAATTGACATTAGACAAGTTTTCTTTAGCGAACAGAAAATGTGAAATCTTCGAGTTATAGGAGCAACATGTGAGCATGAATCTAAAATGTAGTCTATATGATCCAGAAACACTAATATTATTTATATGAAGACAGTTAATTAAGCTTAAATGTTATACAAATGTGACTTGAAGTTTTGATAAGAAATGCAAGGTTTAAGTCTACGGTTTAACTGAAGAACAGGGAAACAGACTTAGTGTAAAACCTGCAATAAATAGAAAAATGTTGTTCAGTATGACAACTGACAATATGCTGCATGCTTTTTGATAAAGATCATCTTCAGGCATATTCCTGAGGTAAATCATCTTCTGAGCAACATAGCAGTCTTTAGTTCAAATGAAATAAACAGTGATTTCGTCACAACTGATCTTAAAATGAGATTTAGATGTAAAGTAAGATAATAAACATTTTTTAAATATTTCGTCTCACTTAAATAAAATCAGATGAAAAGCATGACTGAGTACACAAACGTTTTCTGTGTTGTCTCCTGTTTGTTGCATATAAGTGAATTACTGTGCAACAAATCTTAAAAATAAAAGCTCTTCGACTGGTTTTTCTGTAGTAGGTAAACCCCTTCAGAGATTAAAACGTTCTCAATGTTTCAATATAGGTTCTTCAGATCAGTGGTTTGGCTTCTGGGCTCTTTAAAACGCCAGAATATAGACATGAAAACAAGAGAATAAAGGTTTTGTGGTGCTTAAAAAGTATCAGGCTGTTAGCCCTTTGTAGCTCTAATCTGAATGTTTTAAGAGAGTGCGTTCTTCTGGTTAGTCAGATACTCTTTATTCAGCAGTCATAATTAAATGTTTTGAAGCACAGCCAAGAGCTTTTCATTTGAGAGATGTGTGAATGTATTATTCTTGATACACATCCATCAGCACCTGTGTGGAGGGTTGAGGTGCAGGTGCACGTCACGAGAGCAGTTGTACTGCACCTGCACCTCTTCAAACCTGCTTCAACAGCATGTGCTTGTTCATGCAAATATAAGCTTACATTGCTTTATAATATTTTATGAATGACTATTTGCAGTTGCTTTGTATTAAAATGCCAGGAATGAATCATTAATTAGACACTATAAATAACAGATGGTGAAATGTTATTAAACAAACTCTTTTCTAAATAAACAATGCAAATAGTTGCTCTTAATCCTTCTTCTAATGCATTTTGACAGGCAACGGTTTTTGCTTTTATCTTGCTTTGGCAAAGTCAGCATATACTGCTATTGATCAAACTTCTAAATCCTTAAACTGAGACCAACATTCCGAATTACATCCACCAAAATTTAGTCTGTTCCAACTTAGTGTGCTTTGTGTATTCTGACTGATCAAACGGTTTCAGATTTTGTAGAATTCTATTGAGAAAGTCTGACTCTACTGATCCATCCAATCTTTAAAGAAATAGTTCACCCAAAAAAGAAAATCTGCCTAGACGTAGAGCTTGTTTGTTCATGGGAACAGAGTTGGTGAAATTTAGCAATACATCACGTGCTAACCAATGGATCCGCTGCAGTGAATGGGTGCCGTCAGAATGAGAGTCCAAACAGCTGATAAAATGATCCAAAGTAATCCACATGACTCCAGTCCATCAGTTAACGTCTTGTAAAGCAAATAGCTGCAAGTTTGTGAAGAAAAACAAATCCAACATTAAGGAGTTTCTAACTTCAATCTGGCTTTCGGCTAAAATATTTTCCAATGAAAAAGTCATCTTGTCTGAATTAGGAGAGAAATATGCACAGATCAAGCACCGTTTACAAGCAAAAACAGTCTAAAACAGTTCTAATCAAATATGTGGGTGGAGTTTGATGTGAGAAGGGTGAATATGGATTATGGAAGGGACGAGTTAAAGTTAAAATGCCTTAATGATGGATTTGTTTCTGACAAACATGTAACTTTTCATTTCACGAGACTTTCACTGATGGAGTACAATCGTGTGGATTACTTGTGGATTACTGTGATGTTTTTATCAGCTGTTTGGACTCTCATTCTGACGGCACCCATCCACTGCAGTGGAGCCATTGGTGAGCAAGTGATGGAATGCTGGGTTTCTCCAAATCTGTTCCGATGAAGAAACAAACTCATCTACACCTTAGATAGCCTGAAGGTGAGTACATTTTCAGCATATTTTCTATTCTCTATTCTTAACTTTTACATTAAGTATCCAACCTACATAAGGCCAATGCAACCTTCACAATTCAATATTTTTCTAAACTTTAAAATTTATCTTGATGAATTAATCTAGTTTCATGATGCAACAATTTCAGAAGTAAAGAAAGCGTTGCACACTGTGAAATGCAGAATTTTTTTTTTTTTCTTTTAGAAGTTGAGGTTACAGAATGTTCACTAATGCACAGCTCACTGAATATAATACAAAACCATGCAGTTGTCTTTGTTTGGGAAGTGACACAGTGTTTCCCATTGCATGGGATGGAAAGAACAGTGGTTGAGGCGTTTGCACAGGACGGTCAATAAATAGTTCACAGCTGATGAGCAACATGAGAAGAGAGAAACCTCTAATGTGAAATACATCCTGGCGCCGAGTGCTGATAACACAAATAACACCAGTGACAACAGCGTAATGAAGCTGGAAAACCTGTTGTCACATACCTCCACTCATACAGCAGCCTATTAAAAGGTTAATTTGATAAAAACAGGCAACTTCCATCACCACTTTCATCAGTCATCAACATTTAAGTTCTTTGCTCTTAAAAATAAATGTAAGAATCCCCATATGGGCCTGTCAACACCTAAAAAGAACAAGAGTAAATCGCTCTTACTTAATTTTCTGCTCTGTACCGGAGTACATTTCCTCCAGATTCTTGTCAATCCGTCTTCAATTTTACAGACCGTCGTTCTGGTCACACAAGATGTTCAGGATGTTTTTTGGACCTCAGGTGCAGGAATGTCTCCGAAATATTTCTATTAATAGTATATACCCATTTACTTCTTGAACTGATGCAAATTATATTTACATAAATTATTTTAATTTGTTCTGGAGTCATGTATGATAAAAACGTTCTGGTTTGTAGAAGCATATGCTCATATAAAATGAATTAAACTGCACAGATTAAGTTTAAATTTAGATGTTCAACGCACCTTGTTGTCCCTCTCTGAAAGTCTGAAGTATCTTCATGATGTACACCTGGCACATATTTAATCTGCTAGAAGATATAGAAACAAGATTAATTAAAGATATGACGTTATCTCAATAAATGAGATAACACTGCCCTCTAGAGTTAAAGTCATCCACTAGAATTGCAGATTAAGCGTTGTGTAAATGCAACTGTAGCTCTAGACGAACTCTCTCAACTTAAAGCAAAATGAATGAATGAGGTTTTGGTACATGAGCTGTGAACAGTCTGCGAGACTTAGAAATACCAATGAGTCACTGAGTTTTTGAGGAAACGAGCTGTTTATCAGAGCAAGACTGTTGTGCAAGAATGACACATCTGTTTTTGAAAACATGTCATATTCTTTGATGGTTCACATTTTGGCTCCTTTGTGCAGAACATCTTCTTGACTGTATTTTTAATGTTGTGAGGAGAATTAAAGTGTGACTTTCAAGATCTGTAGACTACCATTCAAAAATACAAAATGAAAACTTTTATTTTAGTAAGCATGCATTAAATGAATCTAAATTCATTTATAATGCTATAAAAAATGCTGAAAAAAAAGGGTCAGGATTTCCTCAAAAAATATATAGCAGCACAACTGTATTTTGGTTATAATACGACTAAATGCAGCCATTGTAAGCATGAGAATGAAGAAGAAATAATACCTATGAACCGTATTCAGTTAATAATTTAAATAAATAATTTGTTATTTTTAAATTCATTCATTTTCAAAGTAATATTTAAAGGAGCCATATGATGTTGTTAAAATCAGAGCTTAATATATCATTTATATCAGCGCCAAAAAACAGTGCAGGATGAGTTTCTCACAGAGTTTTATGAAAAGTATGAGCAATGCCAACAGTAATGCATTAATAGTGCTTCTATTCAAAACAAACTCCTTGGTAATGCTGGTAATGCGTTTGATGATAATTATAATAAAAATGGAAATATGTGGGTGTAATGCGAAGCACTAAATGCATCAGTTCCCTTAAACTCCCTTAACACTGAATTCATTTCAGACAAACAGCTTGTAATACACAGATACAAGCGCCCTATGACGCACAGCTGACAAATATGTAAATATCAAATACTTTGGTAAACCTCAAGAAATTGTGTTCCTCGGACACCACAGCACACTTTACGTACTGTCGGTAGCCTGCATAGGTCTGATATTTACTTTCACCGATTTACCACAGAGAGACAAAATCTCAACATCCATTGTTTGATTATAAAAAAAAAAAAGATGCTGAGGGAAATTGAAGCTTTTTAGTTGCTATAAAAAGTTTTTTATATATATATATATTTATTTATTTATTAGAGATGCCACAATTCTCGATATAATATTGAACCATTGGGTACGACATCCATGGTTCAATATGTGCTTGTGAATTGTGTTTTTTTGGCTTTGCGTTTAAATAATTTTTGAACTGGCTCTGTTTGTGTGCTCATGAGTCTAAGCACTGAGATGACCAAACGCTGTCCTGCTTATAACATGCATTTGAAAAAACACTACAAAGAAAGATGTTCGGCATGTGATGTCTTGTAATAAGAAGCATTTCTAAACCAATAGAGTATATTATAACACGCTTTCACTCTACAACAGTCAGAATGTTTGAAATAACTTCCTTTTGTGATCTGACGTGGCTTCTTTTCACAAAATGACACAGAAAATATATTATATATTCTGTGAATATATGTACTGTAAAATCGACAGCCAATGGATTATACATATACATCATTATGAAAATACACTAAATGGCTTGAAGAACACTATACATTGTCACAATCGAGTGTTTATTGTCTTCATGTTTCATCATTCAAAATGTTTCTAGCAGGATGTCCATATTAGGGGTTTCCTTGAATGTCATCAGTTCTATTAGTTCTGAGATGTATATGTGAAGTTTCTGCATGAGGGTGCCCTTCCGGCTGCCAGAATGAATGAAACAGACATTACATGTGTTTATAGTGCCTAATAATGGCCAATCCACAAAAATAATACTTCTCTCAAAAGAATTTTGAAGTAATCCATGTTTTTTTATATAGCGTACAGAAGTGTATTACAGTTTTAAATAATTTTAAAACGGAGGTACGTATTGAACCCTGGGCTAAATGTCTTGTTGCACCGAGTGGTTTTTATTTAATCTCGTTAAATAATTTCCCCTTTCTCAAATTGAGCCGATCTCAAGAATGATTCCTAAACGATTGAGGTGTTCTGTTGTTGGATGTAATAATGAGCATAGCAGCAGTCATTTACTCTTGACATGTGAGCCACTGAAGATGCAGTGGATTACATTTGTTTTTGAAGGGAATAAGCCCCCGATCTACATAAATGCATCTATGTTCAAGCCAATAATTCGCAATCCAGCTTCACCAACAGAAGACGCGAGTAAAATATTTTTTAATGAATCTTTCCAAATAATGTGCTAATTAGCAAGTTTCAGATGAATGCACTTATAGTAAACAGTCTCTCTGAGAGCAGCATGGAAGAGAGGGGTGGGGTCAGCAGAGCTCATTAACATTTAAAGGAAAATGCTACAAAACGGCTTGCTCTGCAAAGAGTTGTATTTGACAGGGTAAAAAAAGTTGTTGTTTTACACTACCATTAAGACATTTTAACTAAAATATGTTACAGACTTTTCATTAAGATCTTATTAAGAATCATATATTAAGAATCATATCAGTTTGTGGAAAATTTGCATCCGATGACCTCTTTAAAAAATTTTCCTTGAGCAGCAGATTCTCATATTAGAATAATTTCTGAAGAATCATATGACACTTTAGACATTTTAAAGTATATTTAAAGAGAAAATAGGCATTTAAATTGTAATAATATTTCACAATATTACTGCTTTCACTGTATGTTTGATCAAATAAATGCTGAGACTTTAACAGTATTGTGTTATATAACTTTGATATGTTTATAAGTTGACAGTAGTAAGAGGCAAGCAGATATATACAGTCAGGCGTGTGTACGTGTGTGATGCTTTTTCTCTCTCATTCTCTTTCAAACTCTCTCATACAGCATTGTTGCGTGCTAAGTCGCGCTTGGCTAAGCCATCTGGAGCCAACAGTGCTCGAAGGCCAGGGCAATGTAATTCAACACAAACATGACAGAAAAGGAAGAAGGCACCATGCTCCAGGTGGAATGCTCCTGCAAAAACCTCCCAGAAAGCGCAGAGGAAGGCATCTCCCATTCTTTCACAAAATCCCACAGTCAACTCCCTTTGTTTTCCCAAACGATTAGCAAGTACGTAGAAGAGAAGGCTAGAGCTATAACTGGGGAGCAATGAAAACAAGATTCTCTCAAGGTCTCAGACAATCTTTTTCCCAGACAAATAGGCAGCGGGCCGTTCTTCAGGTGTCTGTTTGTAAAAATCCCGAGCTTGATATGAGTGCCAGTCTTATGAGTGCATCTGGCACTGATATATTATATTCTAGCGCTAATCCCGTCAGAACGGACGGGACTCCGCTGCCATTTGGCTGCCAGATTCATTATCAGGTCAGGATCACAGAGCTAATTTACTAGTGAAACAAACAAAAGCTGTAAACACACATGCAAGAACATGCAATTGTCAACAGATGCTACAAAAAAGAAACTCAAACTCCCTCTGCGCAGAATGCATGTGCATCTGGCCATTGAAGTCGTGCTTCATCTTTGGCTGGACAGGAGCATGTTATCAAAGCTCAAGAGAGCAGAGATGATGGTCCCATGGACAAGGAGGTGTTTGTTGCTTATCTGCCCCAACCGTGGCCTTCAAAATCATCTCTTGTCAACGGCAGAGAGGGGTGGGATGCGCCGCTTCCAGCTGCAGGGATGCAAACGTGCCGTTTTTAACTTAAGATGAGCCCTTGAAACCCTTGAAGACACTGCAAGCTTAAAATTCCTAATACTATTTTTATTTTATTTTGTATGTTAATTGCAATTTAATAAGCCTGAACTGAAATACTGACTCAAAGTCATGCATGTGCATTAACATCAGATTAGCTCAAATCTTTTGTGTGCTATTTACACTGAAAAAATGGCAACATCTAAGTCAACTGGTTAATCAGAATCACAACTACTATTAACCATTGTTAACTATTAATATCGATAAATCAACCCAAATACATTAATCTGTATCAACAAAAATAAAATTTTATGGGTTAAAAAAAGGTAAAAATAGCTCTTTAAAAAGGTAACAGTTGCAGGTTATCACAAACAGAAACCCTTAAAAATCCCAAATTAATAGAATATTAAACACTAACATATTTCTCACTATACTGATCCTGTGCAAAAACACAAAAATAATACTTAATTTCAACATTTATTCTCCTAAGGACTGACGGTTTGGCACACCGGTAACAAAAAATCTGCTGCTCCGCTTTCATTTTAATTTCAGATTAATATAATCATTTATTGGCTTCATCTAACTTTAAGTGCAATGAGCTTTTATTAATATTTGAAATAAAGTAGTGTAGTTAATTTTACTGTTTGTTTTAAAGTGGTGGAATCAATGGTTCCATGAAGAACCTTTAACATTCATGGAAAATGTCCATGTCACAAAAAGTTCTTTAGATTTCTAAAATGGACTTCACCCTAAAAACAAAACCTTCTTTTGAGAACCATTCCATGAAAGGTTTGCATCGCTTTGAAAACCTCTTTTAAAAACTACTTTCAAGAGCGTAAATACTGTACATGCGATTACACTATAAGCATTTCGTGAGTCAGATCCGATCCGTGGTGATTTTGTGGTTTAGCCTTGAGCTACAATCCAAATCAATAAACCTCAAGATCTTGCACCTTAATTGAGTATTTACACCACAGCACTTTCAAAGCCATTCTTAAGACCTCCATCCGCAATACATTTAAGCGCACTTTCGAATTACCCAGCACTACACCAAAAGACCTTCAGAAACAAATAATGCAAAACAAACCCATCCGTGAGCACACGCAACTCTCTAAATGCATCTGTGCAGACTTTAAACACTCATGACTTTGATCTTAACCAGTCCTTGATGATAATGAGACCAAGCTTGGTGTGTTCGGATGAAAACCTGTGTGATGTGTTGTAGTATAGGACTATTTTTATAAGGTGCCATAAAGAGATGGAGCTCAGCAGACCCTTTAAAGCATTGGTGTTGCCCCGACCCCCTGGCCCTGGAGGTGATGGGTGAAGATAGTCTCTATCCGTCTCTCAACATCACCCTTACCTCATCTGCTCAACACAGGCCTCCATAAACGTCACAGGAGGGCCACGCTGCTTATGTTTGCACTGTTTATTGTACTGTTTGTGCTTTGGAGTCAATATAAAACCTACGTGGGTCACTAAATTAGTGGAACAATGCATGGGTCAGGGTTATTGTTAACAGACACTATAAGAACAACTAAATTAAGCCATAAAACTAAAAATAAATAATAATGGGGGGGGGGGGGGGGGGGTAAAAATTGTAAAATACAAAACACAGAAACAACTTTAACCAAAAATACTAAAAATACTTACTTTTTACATTAAGGTTACATTTGGTAAAATTACTTAATGCAATAGTTATCATGAACTAATAATAAACTTTTTTTTCTTTTCTTTTTTTACAGAATACATACAATAATACAATAAATAATAGGATTATATATAACGGTACTGTATTTAGAATATATATATATAATAAAAATATATATATATATTATTATTTTTATTATTATTATAGATTTATTATTATATTATACTGTTTATTTGTTTAAATTGTTTCTTCATCTGACTTAATTTTATAAATGCTTCTTTGTAGAAATTGACATTAAAATAATAAGTGCTGTAAATATAATACTCATTGTTAGTTCATGATACCCAATGCTTTAACTACTGACCACTAAAACTAAACTGAAACTAAACCAAAAGTAATAGAGTGAAAAGTAATGGAAGATTACCTGAAATAATAAGTGTGCAAAAAAATAAATGATAATATTCTACATATTGCGTTTTTCTTCCAGCACCTAAATACATTGTTTTTTTCTTTACAAATGCCTGTATTATTGAGAGTCTCTGAACATTTACTGATTACTCTACTGCTTTGTCCTCAGATACTTAGCAAAGCTGTCATCAGTGGGGAGCATCTCGGATGAAGAAACCTGTGAGAAGCTCAGAGGACTCATCCAGAGGCAGGTTCAGATCTGCAAGCGCAATGTGGAGGTGATGGACGCCGTCCGCAGGGGCGCTCAGCTCGCCATCGACGAGTGCCAGTTTCAGTTCCGCAACCGACGCTGGAACTGCTCGACGCTAGAAAGTGTTCCTCTGTTTGGCAAAGTGGTCACACAAGGTAAGTAGCCTCATATTTAATTGCACATGAAGCTAGCCCTGCTTAAAACCCTGTAGATACTTAATGGCTACTTATGTGTGTCACAGGTACACGGGAAGCTGCATTTGTGTACGCTTTATCTGCTGCTAGTGTAGCCTTTGCAGTGACCAGAGCCTGCAGCAGCGGGGAGCTGGACAAGTGTGGCTGCGACCGCAATGTGCACGGTGTCAGTCCAGAGGGTATGTGCGCTTTTTTTATTGAATAATAATAATTTTGAGGATTGCTGATTAATTATTATTGCTGTTGCATATACATGGTTTTTCTCCTGGATATCTAGTTCACCTAGTCTTAAACTAAACTTTACTTAAGCTTAAACTAAACACTATCGTGTACCTAACAACGTTGTTTCCATGTGGACTCGTTACATTTCTCCATGCTTGAGGGTCTTTATCTCAACAGGTTTCCAATGGTCAGGATGCTCTGATAACATTGCATACGGGGTTGCTTTTTCCCAGTCCTTTGTGGACATCAGGGAACGAAGTAAAGGACAGTCCTCCAACAGAGCCCTAATGAACCTTCATAACAATGAGGCAGGGAGGAAGGTACGGCGCTTAACACACATCATGCTGAAAGGTTTCAATTATCACAACTTGTTTAACAAATGACCTTTCTTTCACAATCCAAGGCAATTCTGAACAACATGCGAGTGGAATGTAAGTGCCATGGCGTTTCTGGCTCTTGTGAGGTAAAAACCTGCTGGAAAGCAATGCCGCCGTTCCGCAAAGTGGGCAACATCATCAAGGAGAAATTTGACGGTGCTACAGAGGTGGAGCTACGCAAAGTGGGCACCACCAAGGTCCTGGTTCCCCGAAACTCACAGTTCAAGCCACACACAGATGAAGATCTGGTGTACCTGGACCCAAGCCCAGACTTCTGCGAACATGACCCCAGATCTCCAGGGATACTGGGCACCGCGGGCCGCTTTTGCAACAAGACCTCGAAGGCCATCGACGGCTGTGAGCTCATGTGCTGTGGTCGCGGATTCCACACGGAGGAGGTGGAGGTGGTTGACCGCTGCAGCTGCAAGTTCCACTGGTGCTGCTACGTCAAGTGCAAACAGTGCCGCAAGATGGTGGAGATGCACACGTGTCGGTGATCTCTCC
Source organism: Carassius auratus (assembly GCF_003368295.1). Classification (NCBI taxonomy): domain Eukaryota; kingdom Metazoa; phylum Chordata; class Actinopteri; order Cypriniformes; family Cyprinidae; genus Carassius; species Carassius auratus. The sequence goes on along the minus strand of NC_039278.1, from coordinate 17,330,607 downwards.
CCTTACCACTTCCCTCCATGCACAGGGAAACTAGACAAATTCCCAAGCATTTCAAGCAAAGGTAGAGGAACATGTCATACATGAGACATTAAATTATAGGGGCAAAATACCCGAGGTCCCAATTGAGAGTATTTTTCTCTCTCCTAGTCCTGTTTTTAATCATGATTGCTCTCTTATTTTTATAAATATATATATATATATCCATTTTAACTTATTGCAATCGAATAGAGAGTTAATTTTTAATGTGACGTGCACCAGAGAAGTGCCATTGGGATCAGGGGCACATGAATATGGAGAAAGGTCAATGCCTTTTCATCGTTAATGCTGCTTTAGGGTTTCATCTTGAAAGATGGACGTCGGACTAACTGAGACATTGAACACTACATGCTGAGATGCAGTCCAGGTGTACATGTACTTTCCAAGAGTTTTCCATCCTCGTGACCATTCGTTCCTGTGATGCTGCTTCAATTCATGAATCACTCACTGATAACATACAGCGAGCATTAAAGCGAGGCTTGCTTTTCTATGGATGCAAACCGACTACAAACAAGACAGAGTGGAAATATAAGTGTTAGCAAGCTGTTCAAAAGAAGCGCTGGGTTAGTTAACTAGCTATTGATGCAGACAGATGATTGGTGCTGAGATGTAACCATGCATCTGGTGCGAAACTGACAAACATAAATTGTTTACCCGCTTGGGGTGCTTGGACCATGGATTCTGTGCATGATGACTCTAGCACTTTTCCTCTCCAGATGCACATAACGCAAATAAACAAATCCCCCAGCATTCCCTCCTCCATTAGTCAGACCTGAGTGACTGAATTATGTACGATATCATAACTCCAAGCTTTTCTATAGTAAAACTTGCTATCCATTATGCTTTTAAAAGAAACATAGGTTTGTAATGACTTGTACACTGAAGAGGACTATATTTCATATGAATGTATGATACATTGAAATATATGCTGTGTCAAAGACTGACATGCTTGTGATTGTGCTTTTTGCGTGAACTGCTCTTTCCAAATGGTCATTTATGGAAGCAGGCCATCCATAACTAACCATCTTCATTATAAAAGACACGCTGAGCAACATTAATCAACATGGTGTCCAAATCTGGTCTTTTGGCAGGGTATGATTTAATGATTTAATGGGCTTCCCACAAGGATAAGTGTCTTCGTTTTGTGAAGTTTTGGTTTTAACGTTAAAAAATATCCTGGGTTGTGACATAATGCTGATTACTACAAATATATATTGGGGGGTGGGGAAATTGGGAAATTCTCGGTTACTTGCAATGAATGTTTAAATGTTTCAGTAGTATATAGATAAGATTTTAATGTGTGTTATGATTTAAGTGGTGGAAAAAATTGCTTTCTAACCAGCTTTCTATGCTGTCTGGATAGTTATGTCCAATTTAACTTAAGGGAATGGCATAATCCATAAAATAATGATTTAGAAAATGATATATATATTATCAAATAATTTTATATAAGTATTATATACCAATATGCCATTTCTTGGGCTGAACCTGGAATGTTATTTTAAGTTACACATTCAAAGTTTGACGCCAGAAAGATTTTTTTAAAGAAATAACTTTTATTTTATTATTTTTATTTAGCAATTGAATTGATCAAAGGTAACAGTAAAGATTATAATGTTACTATGATAACTACTTTCTATTAATCAAAGAATCCTGCAAAAAAAAAAAAAAAAAAAAAAAATTATATATATATATATATATATATATATATATATATATATCATTGATTCCACAAAACTGTTTCTAATATTGATAATAATAAAAATAATAAGAAATGTTTCTTGAGCAGCGAATCAGCATATTAAAATGATTTATGAAGGATCGTGTGACACTGAAGACTGAAGTAATGATGCTAAAAATTTTGCATCACAATAATAAATGACCTTTTAAAATATATTGAAATAAAAACAATTTAATTGTAAAAATTTCTAAATGAAGACTTGGTGAGCTTGCCAAGCTTTTGAAGGATTGTGTACATGGTAATTATGAAATCCCTTGGTTAACCACACCTACCATAGACCTGGAAAATTAAGAAACGTTACTAATGGTATCTTCCATCTCTATCATGCTTTACAGATGTATGTATTGGTTTTGTGGTTTGATGGATCATGGTAGTACCAGTGCATGTACCATTCAGGCAGCTGCCTAGTGACATGGTCTAGGCTGATCTAGCCATCACGCCAAGAACAATAAATATTTATAGAAACTATTCATGGAATAATGGCAGGAATGAAGCTTTGTCGGACATGCATAAATGTGGTTTGGTGCTGCAACAAAGCGGCCCCTAGAGATGACTTTCGTAAGCACTGCTTTGCTGAGCTGTTGCCCAATAACTTGTGTTGTGTCAAATTTCCACACATTTTTGGAGGTCAATGTTATTTCTGCATGCAGTTTAATAAATGTATATATAAATTTGGGGTTGGTTTTTCTAACGTTTTTGAAAGAAGTCTCTTATGCTCCCCAGGGCTACATTTATATGATCGAAAATAAATATGGAATTTATTCCTCTGATAGCAAAGCTATATTTTTTTACATTATTACTCTAGTCTTCAGTGTCAGATGATCCTTTAGAAATCACTCTAACAAGCTGATTTGCTGCTCAAGAAACAGTTCTGATTATTATCAATGTTGAAAACAATTGTGCTGCTTCATATTTTTGTGGAAACTGTGCCATTTTGTTTTTCTTTGATGAATAGTTATTTAAATAACAGCATTTATTTGAAACACATATACATATATATATATATATATATATATATATACACAGGAGCATCTTAAATTAGAGTGTCATGGAAAGGTTAATTTATTTCAGTCATTTAACTCAAATGTGAAACTTGTGTATTAAATTCAGTGCACACAGACATCTTTGGTTCTTTTAATTGTGATGATTTCACATTTAACAAAAACCCACCAATTCACTCAACAAACATTCACTCAACATCTCAACAAATAAGAATCCTTCATAAGGCCAACTATTTGTAAATTGTTGGACTTCTGTAAAGTATGTTCATTTACTGTACATGTACTCAATACTTGGTAGGGGCTCCTTTTGCTTTAATTACTGCCTCAGTTCTGCGTGGCATGGAGTTGATCAGTTTGTAGCATTGGTGAGGTGGTATGGAAGCCAGGGTTTCTTTGACAGAGGCCTTCAGCTCTTCTGCATTTTTTGGTCTCGTTTCTCATTTTCCTCTTGATAATACCCCATAGATTCTCTTTGGGGTTCAGTTCTGGTGAATTTGCTGGCCAGTCAAGCACACCAACACCATGGTCATCACACTTTTGGAAATTGCCAAATCCTGCTAAAAAATGAAATCAGCTTCTTCAAAAAGCTGGTCAGCAGAGGGATGCATGAAATGCTCCAAAATTCTTGATAAACGGGTACAGTGACTTTGGTTTTCAAAAAACACAATGGACCAACACTGGCAGATGACATTGCCCCAAATCATCACAGCTGTGGAAACTTAACACTGGACTTCAAGCCACTTGGGCTATGAGCTTTTCCACCCTTCCTCAAGACTCTAGGACCTTGGTTTCCAAATGAAATACAAAACTTACTCTCATCTGAAAAGAGGGCTTTGGACCAGTGAGCAACAGTCCAGTTCTTTTCCTTAGCCCAGGTAAGACACGTCTGCTGTTGTCTGTGGTTCAGGAGTGGCTTAAAAAAAAAAGAGGAATACAACAACTGTAGCCAAATTCCTTAACACGTCTGTATGCCTTGACCAGGGCCTCAGTCCATTCCTTGTGAATTATTGAATCGATTTTGCTTGACAATCCTCATTAAGCTGCGGTTCTCTTGGTTGGTTGTGCATCTTTTTCTTCCACACTTTTTCCTTTACTCAACTTTCTGTTAACATGCTTGGATACAGCACTCTGTGATTGTCTTCTGGACAACTGTCAGATTGGCAGTCTTCCCCATGACTGTGTAGCCTAGTGAACCAAACTGAGGGACCATGTTGAGTGCTCAGGAAACCTTTGCAGGTGTTTTGAGTTTATTAGTTGATTGGCATGTCACAACATTCTAATATGTTGAGATCAGTGGTGGGTTTTGTTAAATGTGAGCCAAAATCAAAACAAAAGAATCAAAGACTTAAACTACTTAATTCTGCATGCACTGAATCTAATACACAAATTTCACAATTTGAGTTGAATTACTGAAATAAATGAACTTTTCCACAACATTCAAATTTATTGAGATGCACTAATACACACACACACACACACACACACACACAAAATGCATAAAAAACCTGACCTAAACTCACACTACTGGATGAGTTTAAATACAAACAGAAACATTTACATACAAAAATGTTTCTATTGTAAGTAAACACACCAGACTACTCCACTCCACCCTTGCTATAGGATACTACCGTCTACCTTTAACTTTGCTACTGTAACAGTAGACAGGTAGATTACACCCTCCAGTTTCTTTTCAACCAAGCTGACATATTTTACCTCTAATTTATGTTTCATATGTCATCAAAGCACCTCTGGCTTTTTTCAGTTGTTGGAAAAGCGTGAGAGCGTGCACATGTGGTCCAAAAAAATCCACCATCTCAATTTCTACATACATTTTAAAGTCTGCTTTCATATTCTTTGGTCGTACCCATGTCTGTTACTAATAAGCTGCTTTGAGGAACAGGAAGAGGTGGTTTGAAGAGAGGAGAGTTTGCCTTTTATTGTGCGCCGGGAAATTAAAGCGGCAGCATATCTGTGGATGCAGGCTGGAGAAATCATGGCAAATTCCTCATAATATCCAGCATATCCTGTGTTTGTGGAAGTAGAGATATTGGGGCCTAAAACACAACTGTTTTTGTTCTTGCCATTTCATGCTGCCTGGTTCTGAAATATGTGATGTGATGTGATGACACTAACATGGATGTTTTCAGTGTGACTTTTAAACACACCTAGGAAAGGACAACGTGTCTGTGGCTGAAAAATTTCTCTGATGGCTATTTGGGGAAAAAATATGCAGGCATGAATGTGGAAAAATCGGTGCGTATGAGAATAGATCTAAAATGTGCTTGAGGGAGATTTCACAATGAGAAATCTAATCCTGTCAACAGAATGGCCCTGTCACCGCCTCTTTGATGGAAAATACCACACAGTAATTTAATATTTGGAAAGGCTTTTCCAGGGACATAACAATTATCAACCTACAATTCAATAAAGGTACTCAAAGATCAGGAGCTTTAGCCTTTCAGCTACTTTTAATATGACTTTGGTCTCTGAAGTCAGAACAGTAACAGTTGTTTGATTAGCCAAGGCATGAAAGTATGCACTTTGTATGCTATGTGTGGCCATTAATAATAATAATAATAATGATAATACACACACACACACACACACACACACACACACACACACACACACACACACACACACAGTGTTCATTCAAATTCAAATATTCATTTCAAATATTGTCCGGTTATCACATTTATATGGTGCAACAACAACCGTAAAAGGAAATATATATATATATATATATATATATATATATATATATATATATATATATATATATATATATATATATATATAGTCAAAACTATACTAAGCACTGTAAAAAGTGAAGCACTGCATATTGTGTCTTCTATGCAGGACTTACATTAAAGTGGTCATACGACGTGGCTAAAAATAACATTATTGTGTGTATTTGGTGTAATGCAATGCATTTATGTGGTTTAAGGGAAAAAAATAACACATTATTTTCCACAATGTACATTTTTGTTGCCTCTATGCCCACTTGTCTAAGACACAACAATTTTTACAAAGCTCAACGTTCTGAAAAGTGAGGTGTACGCTGACTGGCCAGCTATCCAGTCCATTGTGATTGGCCAAAATACATTAAGTGTGTGAGGGAAATGTCACGCCCCTTAACATGCTGTGTCCCGGCACAACGAGACAAAACAAATTAAACTAAGCATTTGTTGCATCCAGTGGGGACATAATTACTGATTATAATGAATTGTACAGTCTTTTAACATGTTGCTTTGTGTATCGCGCTGTATAAACATAAAATCATGTCTGGATTTGTGACATCATGACGTAGATGTGGGGGCGTGTTTAAATGAGGCATTTTCAGAGGGCATGGATGAGTCTTAACTTTTATAAAGAATATCTCTTTGGAATTGAGACTTTAGTCTTTGCAGCTGCACAGTTCTTCTTTGCACACCAAGAGCTTGTAACACTCCAAGAGAAAGGTCAAATTTAAAGCATTGTATGACCCCTTTAAAAACTATGTTATCGATCAACATGCAAGCTGCAAAAACAGCTCAATTTAAACCAGATACTGCCTTATGGTACTAACCTAATCTCAGCTAGCCAAAGAGTAGCAAATTATCTGATTTCGATTTAACTATTGACACCTGATGAGACAAATGTATGTACAGTAGCTATATTTATATATAAATAAAGCATATAATGAAATAATTTTATTTAATTTATGAGTTTTGTATCTCTTGAACCAGGGGTCTCCAAACTCAGTCCTGGAGGGGCGGTGTCCTGCAGAGTTCAGCTCCAACTTCCCTCAACACACTTGGTTGGAGGTTTAAAGTATACCTTGTAAGAGCTTGATTAGCTGGTTCAGGTGTGTTTGATTAAAGTTGAAACTAAACTCTACAGAACACAGGCCCTCTAGGACCGAGTCTGGTGACCCCGTCTTAAATGATTGCTCTTCTCACAAACTCTAGAATAGGAAATAGTAGTAATGCAACTGCACGGTATTCAATGGCAATGGGAAGAGGTTAAGAGAGGATTCTACACAGGGTTGCCAGGTCTGCTTAACAAAACTCAATCATGATCAAAAGTAGCCCAGTCGCATTCCGGGGGAAATTGACTTTCAAAATCACTCCAAAATCACCCTGAGGGGGTTTTACCTCGGTCACGTTCCAGGGGGGAAGACAGGTTTGCTTCAACTCGCGATAACCTTATAAAAGCAGCCTAATTCTGTGTGAAAACCGCAGACTTGGCAACCCTAATTCTACACATTATGCAAGTTTTTTGCAAGTCTAAATACTTTAAGGTTGTGTTTCAGATGTCCATGTTTAATTTCAATTAATTTTCTTATTATTATAACAAAAATCTTTATTATTAGGGGGCCAGTGGTTTTTTTTAGGGGGTTAAGTTTAATTTGGAGTATCGATTTCTAATAAACTAACATTTCCCTAAAATCACCTCAGAGAACACAAGGAGAGAATTTGTCTGCCGAGAAACCCATAAATTCACCAAAGGTCTGGAAGAATCATTCCAGGAGTGAAAAAAAAGCGCTCCTCTCTCCTATCATGCCTTCCTCAAAACTCAAAGATCTCTACCAACATACTTCTCATATTAAAAGAAAACAAGTTACACAAATGAGACAGCTGTTTCTTGTTTGTGATGACAGTTGCCATACTCCTCCCCCTTCTTTCTTCACTTTTTTTTTTTTTTTTTTGTGAAGCATCCAGTTGTGCAATGACCCGGGCCCTCACAAAGACATTATCCTGATACCAAGCCCTGGTGCAGTAATATTATGCACTAATATGTACTAATGTAAAGTTACTAGGTAAAGAAACTGGAATCAGGCACTCACCCATTACTGCAGATTAACAATTAGAGTATAAATTCCCCTTATCATAAAAGATGATCATAAGAACCAAGTAGGTTACAGTGGATATACCAGTGTTCACACAAAAATTAAAATGAGCCATTTACTCACCCTCACATCGTTCAAACTCTCACTGTAAAAAATATGATCAGTACCTCATTAGAACAATTTAACCAATTTCAATTTATTTATTTTTACATGAGATATTTATTTTAAATGAAATTAAATTAATAAAAATTTTAATGTCCACTAAAAAGTTGGAATTACTTGCACAGCCATTTTGATTATATTTAAACATTTAAATAAACAATCAACTATAGAATAGCTCACCCAAAAATTAAATTAAATTAAATTAAACTAAATTAAAATTACTCACCCTCACGAAATCCAAGATGTAGATGAGTATGAGGATTTGGAGAAGTTTAGCATTACATCAAAATGGTTGGGTGCCGTCAGAGTCCAAACAGCTGATACAAACATCACACTAATCCACAAGAAATCCACACCTCTCCAGTCCATCAGTTAACATCGTGTGTAGTGAAAAGCTGTTTTTCGATCTCTATCCTCTATCCATAATATAGCTTTTTTCAGTGAATAAGTAATCTCGCCTGAATCAGGAGAAAAAAATGCACAGATCAAGCACTGTTCATAAACAGTTTTAACAAATGTGTTGGTGGATATTTATGCAAGAGGACAACAGGGGATGGACTTTTTCACTGGAGGGAGCATTATTATGGAATTCGTGCTCTCATTTTCTGACGGCACCCACTCACTGCACAGGATCTATTAAGTAATGTAATGCTAAATTTCTCCAAATCTGTTCCTATTGGATGGCCTGTAAAATATTCATTTAAGTTGAAGGAGGTGGAAATTTTGGTGGAACAGAAAAGATGATACATTACTTAGTGCATCTTTACACACAACAATGCCCATTTTTAGGTAAACACTAATGGTTGTCATTGTGAGCGAGCAGCGGCTCAGTTCGAAGTATTGCTCGAGAATAAACCGCAGAGAATTCCTCTACACTGGCTCATCCATCATGCAGTGATATATAAGGCCTTCCAGCCTGATGCAAACCCCCTCTGCCTGGCAGTCAGGAATCTAAATTTGTATCCACATATCTCAGTGGTGATGCAACTACTAAAACTATGGAGGTGCTTTCCGTGTGGCAAAATATCAAATCCTGTGATCGGACACAGGTGTAGGGACCGTCATGAGATCACAAATACCAAAAATAAAAAAAGAGGATATGGCCGTAAACAGGCCTTATACTTAATCCATCAAACTCAGCTATGCTGTCTTACCAACTTAGATCTCCCAGCCACCTGCACCGCGACTGCATGCTGGTATCTCTAGTTTGGACATTGTTGTTCTGCATCCATGATATGGAAGTATGGTCAAAGAGTTGAGCCTCTCAGCAGACTGGACAGGCTGTCAACAGATAAGCTGGGGGTTTATGGAAAGATGGGTTGCCCAGGACACCTGAGGGGAGACTGAAAGTGAAGGTCTATGGATACATGTATCTGAACACCACGAGCGAACTGGCGTGTCACAATAAACTAAACTGAGGGATTTGGGGGTCACTGCTGGATTCTCTGCACTTAAAACATACACTGAAAAAAAGAAAAGAAAAAAAAGTGCAGGATTCACACCAGAAACAATTTTAACTCAGAAATTGTTAGTAAATTTCACAATTAACTACAAAGAAATAGCAAGTAACACATTTATTATTATTATTATTATTATTATTATTATTATTATATGTGATCAGTAGATGCATAGGTCAACAAGCAGATGTTTATGATTAGTGTGCTATATGCTTGCATGTTATTTTAGTCTACAAAAAGGACTTTAACCATATTATATATTTGTATGAATTACAATATGTAACAATACTACACAGAACAATTTGTCATATTACTGAAGGAAACATTATATTTAAATAATAAAATAAAAATAAGTAAATAAAATATGTTTTGGGCTGTAGGTGCTTCCAAGCCGGTTTCTGTTTATATGTTTGACCTCTGAGCATCACAGATTCATGAAATTAAACATGTCAAAACATGTCACTTATTCTCCATTTGGGCATTGTTTAAGAAGTTTTAACTTTGTGCACTTAACATATAGACATCATGTTTGGTAATACCAGGCAAACATAAAAAAAAAAAAAAAAAAATATGTGCTTATAGAATTTTTTTGATAACTTTTTGTCAGCATGGTGAAGAGCGGACATGTGAAATGTCTGGTGAAGATCTGAAAACGGTCTAGGAGGAGTTTGATTTTTTTTTTTTTTATCAAATTAAAATGACAGATAAAGTTCATATATAATAATAACAATTTAGATGCGTTATTTGGGGTTGAAGCAGGATTCATAAAAAATGAAGAATGTTGATTCTATCACTGAATTATTAGGTAAAAAGTTACTTATAGCACCACTGTGTGGTCATTAAAAGAAAATAAAAAATTATTTACTGTATTTTTGTAAACGTAGGCCATTCATATTCGTTATTTAGAATGTTGTAATATAATCTATTTATTATCTTAATGTACCTCCTGTTAGAATCAAGCCACTCGCCCCAAGCAGTTTCCGCTCTGTATTCTGTAATTTCTCATTCATGCATGTTTTTTTTATCACTTTTACATGTCAAAAACTTTAAGCAGTTCTGCCCTTACGGCTATATTTACATACCGCGATGTGCAAAAAACAGCAAATTATATAATTCCCATCAAATATTATTAGACATGAATTCTGAACACAAATAATAAACAACAATAGACCAGACTAAGTGATGCATTTATTTATTTTTTAGCGCCTCTGCACTAGCTGTTATGGCATCAAATATGGAACATTTATCAATGGTACAATCACATCAACAGTTTTGGTTAATGGCTGATTCTTAAATTACTTTTCCAACAAAGACCATTACATCATGGTCATGGAGCAGCCCATGCCTTGCATAGACTTGACACTCCATGGAGAAAGCCTCAATGAGGGGATGGTGCATCAAGCATAGTGTCTTCCGTCGGGACAACAATATGGAGAACTTGCTGATGAACCTGGACACCATGCAGGTCAAACTGATTGACTTTGGGTGTGGTGCGCTAATGAAGAATTTCCCTATGAAGTCTTCAGTGGTATTATGAACTGCTTTGTTATCTCACAGAATTGCATCCTATATAGTCTGAGCCTTTGCTGAGTCTTTACTCATTTTCAAGAAACATCTAAAGACTCATCTTTTTCGCCTGCACTTATCCAAATAATACTAGCACTTTTCCTTTTCTTGTCTTTTCATAAAAAAATAAAAAACAACTTGGCTATGCGTTCTATACTAGACTAACTGAGACTTGTCATGGCACTTGTATTCTGTTGTTGTTCTCTTGTTGACCTGACTGCTTCTATTGTCGTCATCGCTTTGGATAAAAGCGTCTGCTAAATGATGTAAATGTAATGTAAATGTAAATGTATAAATTATAAGAAACCTTGTAAGAAAACGTATAATAAGTTTATAAGAAAATTTGCCATATTTTAGGTGTCTGAGTCATATTATGTTAGGTCATCCAACATAAAGTGGATACCAATTTTTAACTAAATGTATCATGGTTATATTGTTAGTGGTTTTTTAGTTGTATAACCCCCAATTGCATAATTTTATGATAATTCATATGCATCATCAAAATGACCTGTTTTCTTTGTGTGTCCAGGTTCATTAAGCTTGGATTTTACATCCCAGGAAATACATTGACAAAATGTACATTTTAAAAGCAAAGCACTCAATTAAACCTGCCAAATGTTGTGATATGATAAACAAACTAGAGATTTCACAATTCATATTAAAAATTTAATTTCTTAGTTTTTTAAAATTGTGTGATCTAAATAGATGAAAAGTGTGTATGCAATTCAAATATGTAAATCTTAAATTAAGGCCAATATACTCTTTGAACTGCAAACTTAAACCTGACCATCCAAAATAAAAAGGAACCAAAAAAGTAGTATTATTAGTTGTATTTCAGGACAAGGGGAAAAGAAAGTGTTAGAGCCTAGCATGTTCCCAAAGCCGATCCAACATAAAGACAGTCTGCGTGTTTTTACAGTGCAGTCGTGGTATGTATGAAAAACTCTGAGTTTAAGCTCTGCTTTTTGCCACGTTACAGATGGCCAAAGGGTGGCAGGGAGCAGGGGATGTGGGTTACTGATTTAAGACTCTGTAATATTTCAATGTTCATAACGGTCGCAGTCCACAGCCTAACCTTTCAACACATCCGAAAATGACTGGCACATCTGAGGCTTCAACCCAGCCCTCTTCTGGCTTATCTGTGGCTTCATCTCTCGCTGTGCAGACTTACGCTTGACAACGCCATCACTGAATGACACAGAGCTGCATTTGTCACCTCTACCGCTAATATTTATGGGTCTTTGGAGGCTTCTGCAATTCTTGCAGCCTTCCAGGTTTAGTCTTTGGCTCTGATTGGCCCTTCAGGCATGATGAAGAGAAATGCCATCCTGCGGGAGACTTCACAACATTCTCCAAGAAGAGCATGGAAGGGCAATGAAACATCAAACCTAGTGTTTGCTTTGGATGGGTATCAGCTTTACAGCGCTCCCATTTAGAACAGGAGAGATCCAAAAGCAGTGGACAGCTTGGACAATCTGTTTAAGTCTTGCCCAGATGACAAATCACCCCTATTCTCGGATAAAAGTTTAACATTTCAAAATCATCCACCTGGAAATTGCGAGTACAGAGCATGAATTGATGGAGAAGACCTGTATAGGATCACAATGACCTCGAATCACACCTCTATGGTAAACGAGTACAAACACTCGCCCTCTGGAAACACAGAGACGTCTTACAGGCAGGGGCGGATCTACCAGGGTGGCAAATGACACCCTAAATTTGAAAGCCTTGCCACCCCTGCTGCCATCCCAGTTGGCAGCAATGAATTAAAGGTTATGGTCAATTTGAAAATTTACGAGCGCGAATCTTTCGTGATTTGTGATCCCGCTCCGAACTCCCGAACTGACTCAAATGATTCGCGAACCCGCTACGAACTCCCGAACTGATTCAAATGATTTGCGATCCCCAAAGTGACTCAAATGATTCGCGAACCCGCTTTGAACCCCCGAACTGACTCAAATGATTCGCGAACCCGCTACGAACTCCCGAACTGATTCAAATGATTCGTGATCCCGCTCCGAACTCCCGAACTGATTCAAATGATTTGCGATCCCCAAAGTGACTCAAATGATTCGCGAACTCGCTTTGAACCCCCGAACTGACTCAAATGATTCGCGATCCTCATAACTGACTCAAATGATTCGCGATCCCGCTCCGAACTCCCAAACTGACTCAAATGATTCGCGATCCCCTTAACTGACTCAAATGATCCGCGAACCCGCTCCGAACTCCCGAACTGATTCAAATGATTTGCGATCCCCAAACTGACTAAAATGATTCGCGTAACCGCGAACTCCCAAACTGACTCAAATGATTCGCGAACCCGTGTGCTATGAGAGGATTTAACCATTTCATTTGATAAAACTATCGTCATTCATTCGTATCTTATACACAGACTGACAGAAACGGTCTAAAGCTAATTGTTAGCTAATAATAATAGTTTATTAAAAAACACAGAAACTCTGGTTACAACCCATCAAAAAAAAAGTTTGGTCTAACTCAAAGAAATAATGTAAGAAATTGCTTAGTAAAATATACTTAAAAATATATATATACTAAAACATTAAAGGAATATCACACAAGTTTTCATAGAAGTTTTAATTTAAGCTTGCCAAAACAATAACACCATATTTTTCAAAAACAATTTCTAAAAGTACATTTGTATTTGTGCCTATAATATTTATTATTATTGTCAGCTAATAAAACCTATGCTTCAGAGACCATATTCATATAACTGTGTTCTTTTGTAGTGTGCACATATATTTATCAACAAATTGTGATAACTGTGACTAAATTCAGTATATATATATCTGCCATATGTTGCCACCCCTCAAAAATTCCTGCCCCCTTCTCGCCACCCCATCAATATTTTTCTAGATCCACCCCTGCTTACAGGGGAAAAAACGACAAGCTTACCTTCCTGCAAGTCAAGGCCACAAAATCCAAAGAACCAAGTAAAGACATTTTGAAAGAATAGACCTGTAAAAACTGGATTTCCACCACAATTCATAACTCAAGGTGCTTCGGGTACAAAAGTTGGGAGAAAAATATATTACTGGATTATGACATTTTCATTTAAGCACACGATATTATTCTATATTATTTTAGAAAAAAAAAAAATTATTGGTGAATTATAGGTGAAATAATGTTCCAGTGTCATTAAACGTAACAAATATATTTATGTAAAAATTAAACAATTATTTCTGAACCGTACTTAATATATAAAGGAATAAGCGATCATACAAAATTTTATTTTAAATGGTTTAAATGACATTTTAGTGGGTGTTTTCTGTAGATCGTGGTAATAATGATGGTCATTTTTTGCTCAGAAAAAATCAAATCAAATAAACAAGACACAGTCAACTGTATGGAACAAACAAACAAAAAACTAAACTTTAGTGCTGTATTAAATATCGTTTTGATGATTAAAAAAAAAAAACCCCGCTTATTTTTGTCCCATAGGCAGGATAATGCAATAATACATATTAATATACAGTTTAGGCTTTATATATATATATATATATATATATATATATATATATATATATATATATATATATATATATATATAGTGAATTTATTATATTGACATTATGGTAATGACAACTGGAAAACATGCTCAATTGTGACAAGAATCAAAATGCCAAAAATCTGAAGTGACTTAAAAGACTATTCTTCTTGAATACATAAACACAATAAAATGATAAACCTTAATTCCACCTTTTGGTTTGTGGAGTGAAATATAACTAAGGCCGCTTCTTGACAAATTCTGGTGAGACTCACCCGATGGCGGCAGCACAGCTGGTGATGTTTTCATAAGTCATCATCTGCATCGGCGTTCTGGCAAAGCTGTCAGTAGGTCCACCCTACACACTGATAATGAGTGAAGTCCTGCAGGTGCACCCCCACCAACCACACGAAGGAATGCCTGCCATTCATTCCACACTTCATAATTAATGGTTTTCTGTGGCTGTTTAACGTAAGTGTGCGCTGACAGCCATCACATAAAACACTCAAGGAATGTGTTAACTCATCCACCCCAGCATAATTACAACACTGAATAGACTATGTCCTAAAAATAATAGATTGAGCAAAAATGAAATCTTTACTGATAATTTACAACCAGGGATGTGAGAAAATAAAATATGAATTAAACAGACTGGGTTATTTCAATGCTATTTACCATCTTATTTAGGGAAAACATAGTAACCTAGTAGCTGCAACTCTATACAGAAAGGATTTCAGTGGTCACCATACTATTCATTTCCCATTAGTCATAATTTAAATGCTTATCAGGAGTAGGTCACTAAAAAAATATTATAAACTAAATCACACAAAGGGAAATCACATACAAACAATAGACATAAATCTACATTAAACCCAAACTGCATTTAGTCAAGCTCAATAAAAACACACAAAACATGTGCATCAAGGCCAACAGACGTATTCATTTAAAACAATGGCTATGAGAATTCTTCACAATGCTGACACAAGATGTGTTAAACCAGCAGAAAAAAAGAAAATACTGAAATGGGAGAGTACTATTCAGTTCAAATTACTTCTTTCCTGCTATAATGCCGCTGTTATGATGCAAATTTCAATTGACCTAAATTAGGAATTGACATTTAAAAGATGCTTTAGACAAAAGCATCTGATAAATAACTAATATGCATTCCACTCGTAGTATGAAAAAAATAAAAATAAATTATAATGCCCTATTCCTGTGTGCTTGCATTTTCAAATACAAAGACTGAAAAATACTCAGTAAACCTCCACTGCTACAGATAACTGATAAAGAGGCTTTCCTTTACCTATCTGGTCATAGAGCATACCCTGCTGGCAGAAACGATCACACTGACCAACTAAAGTCCTGATTCTAAAAACTGGGGGAAAAAGGAAAATTCATCAAGAAATGTGCCCATCAATTTAAAAATAAATAAATAAATAATATTAAATACACAGGCACTTTAGGAGAAAGATGTTTCCTTAGGTAAAACTTTAAGTGCAGTGTTCATTTTACAATGCATGCAGCACCTTAAGAAAAAAAACTGGTACATGATAAAGGCAATTAAGGTATGAGTTTAATATACATATTTTTTTTTTTTTTCTCTCAAAAGAATGCATATACAGTACAAAGGAGAGACTTCATACAGAGCATTTGGTTTACACCAAAACAAAATTAAAACAAACAAACTTGGGAGGGGAAAAAAAGACTGAAAATCGAACAAACTCTGATCCGCCTGTGTTAAACTATTAAACTTGGTTCATAGTTCTGAGAGAGGATATCTTGCACTGACACAAACATTCAAAGGTTGCTTTCTTCCTTAAAAACACAAGCGGATCAAAGAATTGCTGGGACCCAGCCCCTACACAAGAGGAGTGAAATGAACCTTTGAGGAAAACAAAATTAAGATAAAAAAAAAAATTCAATAATCACAAAAAAATAAAAACAACTGGAGCCTACAACAACTTTTGTCAGCTTACATTATTATTATTAATGTTAACCTATCCAAAGGAACCTAGAGGCTTACCTACATGCATCACAAGTTCTGGGAAAACGCTTCCATGGTCCCTAGCAACGCATTAGAACACGCCACTTGTTCTGCTAACACTGTTAGAAAGTTCCCTGCTTGAGATAGACCAATTCTTTTCATGAGAAGCCAAAATTATACACTGAAAACAACTGAAGCATTTACAGGACTACTGTCTTGAATGCCTATCAAATGGGAATATTGGCAAAAAAATAAGGAGCTATTTCTAAGCACTTCAGGTGATGTTGCTTGAGCGTGGGAGAGGGATTCCGGCAGACTCGTGAACACATCTCCAAATATGCTAATTCGTTTTTTTTCTTGGGCTGGTGACGTTTCAGATCAGGTCAGAGTGATTTGGTTGCCATTTTGAACAACATAACAATGTTTGCAAAGCCTGATGGTAAGAAATACAACCTGAACCTACCTACTAAAGACTTTAGCGACTGAGAGTGCCCGTGCAGCATTATTACTGTATGGTCTTACATTAACCCACTTAAATGTCAAAATACGGCTGGCAAACCAAGGCAGTATCTCTAATAAATCTCACCATGAAGTACAGAAGCAAGATCCCTGGAATCAAGAATAGAAAAGGCCCTCTAAGGTTTTTATATTAATGGGCATGTGGGTTGTGTGTTTATGTGCATGTGTATGGTGGGTACTCTTTATATCTTTATTGCAGAGCAAATTTAGAAACACACTTTTACACATTGCTTTTTAGAGTGTACAGCTGTGGACCAGCCTTAGCAGAGTAAAGAAGGGAGGGGGAGAGATGGGAAAGAGGGCGCTCATAGCAGCACACATTTACGCTTCTTCTTGGGCTCTGGGGGCTCCAGGGCTGCCAAAATCGCCTCATCAAATACGTTCTTTAGGCCTTTCTGTGAACACAAAGCAAGGGAGATGATGGACACTCAACACGGGTCAACACACAGACAAAAGAAAAGAAAAAAAAAATCAATGGGTGGGTTGGGAATAAAATTTCTGACACGGGCGCAACATGATTGGATGACTTTGGACATTTGAAAATGCAAAATATAAGAACAGCATTGTAGAAATAAAGGATAAAAAACTTAAACTAAATTTAAATGTGTAGGAAATGCTCTTAACACAAAGTAATATTTACAGTGGAACCAAGCAAATAACTAGGCCCACACACAATTTGAATTGAATTTGTAAATGTTTTGTTTATTTTAAAAGAAAATCTGAAAAACCAAAAAACTAGAAGATACCTGGAAATCTTGGAAGACATTCTGAAAAATGCTTGGAACCAGTTTCCATTCCATTTACTTTAATTTTATTTTGTGTCCATATAATGGAAGTAAATGCAATTGTTTGGTTATCAACACTATTCAAAATATCTTCAGTGTTCTGAAGAAAAATAAAACTGGTTTGGAATCAGGGTGAGTAAATGATGACAATTTCCATTTTTGGGTGAACTATCCATGTGGAATGTCATATTTTATTAATGACCAATTCTGCTAAAGTTCTGTGGTCACATATTACATGTGGCCCCACTTAAGAGCTAAAAATAAAGATTTCAGATGATTGGCCAATTTCATAAATTGTAAACATCTCTATACTTTCTCTCCTATTTAAGTCAACTGAATCAGCCATGCTGTGTAGTCATTCTGACACAAAACCAGGCATCAAAAAAGAAAGTGGAAGTGCAAGCAAACACAGGCTCAGAGACCGAAGGGTTGGTGAGGCGAAGGTCCGGTCAAACAGACACTCAGGGAGAACAAGCACAATACACTTTTCTGCACACACATACACAGATTAGAGCAGAGGAGGAACTGCTTGGTGCTTGGAAACAACAAGTATGACATTGTTTGAGAAAATCGTCCTCAGAAGAATAGTCTGAGAAGTTATTGTCCAGTTCAGCACTGTTAGCATGTCTCAAAAGAGTACAAAGACCCACTGTGCGAGCCATAGTGAGAAGGATTTATTCACAAACAACTGGTGGAAGGTAGATGTGGATTGTGCTTTGTGCAAAAAGACAATGTGGGTAATGTAGAATAGTGTTGTGTTAGTGTTGGCATCAAAGTTGACCTAGGGCCAGGCCATTTAAAAAACCCAACTCTGGTTTAAAAACACATTTCCCGTTTAAACCACATTAATGCATAATTGACGAGAGAGACGCATTAAGTAATGGCAATTGCAGCTGTCCTTTATTAATGGCACAAATCATTTCACAGGATTATATTAAGCCATTTAAATTCTCAAGACGTCATATGGATAAGAATGGCACCAAACTGCAAACTGTAGCCATATGTTAATACGTTTAGAATTAACTTTATATGATACAATTGTTGCAGTACAAAATAAATACACTGACATAAGGAATAATGATTCTTAGAAATGCAAAAAAACTGAGCAGCAAAGTACTGAACTCTTACCTTTGTCTGCTCTTAAAGTTTAAGACTTAAACAATGAAAAAGACTTTGAACTTTAATGTCTAAAGCAACATCAGTAATTAAAGCAAATATTATATATATATATATATATATATATATATATATATATATATATATATATATATATATATATGCAAACCTTCGTTGTAAACTTCCACATTTTATTTTCAAACTCAAAGTGCAAATAACAACAGTAATAAAAGAAATCTGTAGAAAGGAGACAAATGTCACTCCCAGGAGCGGAGACTAAAGCTAGCAGTCTCCAACAACAACAAAAAACTTGGGAAAAAAATAAAATACAAAAGAAGATCTTTTAGTATTGGTGAAAGAAGATACATATGATGTCACTTAAGAGATTGGGAAATTTGTCACTTCTTTGGAGCAAGAGGTAACTAAAGGAAGCAGCAAACATCTGGGGAAGAGTGGGGCATTAGAAAGAGAGACGGTTTAAAATATACAGCACTTCCGTTTTCGCTGTGTTTCAGGAGGTTCGAGGGCAGCTAGGATAGCTTCATCAAATACATTCTTCAGACCTCGCTATGAACACAGAAGGGAAGGGAAACAGAATAAAGCACCAATGTTAGCAGTTACAGAAAACATGATAGAGAGAGAAGAGGTAAGATATAAAGAGAGGAACTAGCACATTTCAACAGAATACAGCAGCTAGTGAGGAAGAGAAGCTGCTTGAAGGAGAGCTCGTCGCACAAAGACACATAGGTAAGCAGTAATTCTACAGGTGCAGATGCCATGCAGGCCTACAGATGACACTAACAAATTAGGAAAATGGATACATTAGTGTGGTGTACTAAAAATAAAAAATTAGGATGCCATCTCCATTGCTTAAACTCAAACCACAGTCTTTTTCAAATGCATGCAGATTAGGGCTGCACGATGTGTCGTTTAAGCGTCGATATCGTGATGACCGGATCCACGATAGTCACATCGCAGGACGTGCGATGTAGGCTGTCGTAGTTGATCCGTTATTCATTAACTGTATGTGCCAGCTGGTCCTCAGCCCTTGACGAATGTGATTCGCGGATTAATTGCACAGTTTAACCAATTTAAATTTAATTTTTTCCCAATATCGTGCAGCCCTAATGCAGATATTTATGAACAGTTATACCAGTTGTCCGATAACAGTGTATATTTATTTCCTAAAAAGCAAAACAAAAGTGCCAAACAAAAAAAATAAATCATAATAACTAATGTAATGTATATTCTTGGTCTTACTCTGAAAGACTCAAAGCATAATACTTTTTTCTAATCAATACTTTGTGTGTTATTTTATGTTGTCTTTATCATCCCAATAACACCATTAGATATAAATCCCCTATGCAGTGTCATATCAAATTATATTCTAATTCGCAAGCATCAATAGGCAGAGAACATCTGGTCAATGACAGATCAACCAAACATCTGATCACAAACCAAACCAAATGTTAATCCTCAACATTTTGCAAAAACAAATATTAAGACAAGTCACCAATGTCTCTGAGCCTCTGACCAAATGCTATAAAGCTTCCACTTTCTTGTTAAAGTGCCCCTATTTTCATTTCCAATATTGCCTTTCATGCAGTGTGTAATGTAGCTGTATGTGAATGTAAATGATCAGCAAAGCTGTAAATCTGAAAAAAGCAAAATAAAGAATTGACTCTCTACAGCCTAAACGAGTCATTAGTAATTTGAAAAAAAGGCTACACATCACTGGGAAATACATTTGCATAATTTCCACCTATGTTCTACGTTGGACAGCAGCGAACAACTTGACCCCGCCCACAAACACATCATTTTACTGACGACTGCTTCTTTAATCTTTGGGAGTAAAAACAAAACAAACAAAAAACAATTGGGGAGTTCAACTAGGGATTCACTAACAACTATTATTGAAAGATGGCTCAGTACCACAACAGACCAATAAGAGCAGAGCAGGCTCACAGAAAGGTGGATTTTAGAAAGACTGATGCCTTGTCCAAATACCCACACTTGCAGTCTTTGAACTTGATCACTTGACTACTTATATGACGTATTTCCTGTATTTGGCCCAAGTGTTCAAGTGAGGATGAAGACCACAAGTGTGTGTACAACTTCTTATTACCTGATGGGACACATTTTAATTTCTGGTGCTTCTAATTAAGTGATTAAAAGCCGTTCGCAAATGATGTACATAAAGAGACTGATTCGCAAGTATGAATGGAGCAGGACATTACTTAGTGATAAGTGTCAAGTGTTAACAAGTTTGTGGTAATTACAAGACGTGTTAAAACAAATATAGTCTCACAGCATAGGATACAGTGTCTTCTCGACATGTTAACCAAGTTGGCGACGTAAAATGTGGGCAAACATTATACAAATGTGTTACTTCGTGACCTACAGCCATAACAGAATAATATTTGAATTCCTGACGACTCGTTTAGGCAATTGAGAGCCCACTCTTTTTTAATAGACAATAACTTTGTGCACAATCAGGCACTGTCAGCTTCAAAACAATGCAGATATTGTATCTTCACATACATGACACACTGTATGAAAGGTAATATGGGTAATTTCTAAAAGGCATAATAGGGGAACTTTAAGGTACATCGTACATGTAGTAAAATTAAATAAAAACACACCTGGAAGACTTCATTTCAAAAATCAAATGTCAAATCTTAACACTGTATCATCAGGACACTTCTAACCACTGAGAAGCATATAAAAAAAAAATTAAATGTTGAAATCTAAGAGAACACACAATCTCGCTAAGAATAATTTAGCATGTTAAATGACCAACTAAAGAGGCAGTTTCTGTTGGTAATGTAAATTATATAAGTTCATGGACAAATGATTACAATTGTGCACCGTGTGTAAGACCTCACTTACCTGCGTCAGAGCGGAGCACTCCACGTATTTGACAGCCTTCAGATCGCGGGCTAGCTTCTCTGCTGTCTCCGGAGTGATGGGTTTCTGTTTGTTCTTAGCAAGCTTCTCAATGGTTGAAGGATCATCTCTCAGATCAATTTGTGTCCCCACGAGCAGGAAGGGGGTCTTTGGACAGTGGTGGGTGATTTCAGGTACCCACTGTAGGACAAATGCCAAAGGATAATTTTGTCCAATTAACTTGTGTAATAGGTAGAAATTAAAATTGTAAATGTAATATAGACTGACACACTACCACAACTAAAAAGAGGTTCAAGGTATGAGTCAATGCAAATACTTTTCTGTCTGATTTGGACACAGATAATTTTGAACTCTGAAAATGCCCCAGATTAATGCATTTAATTCTATAAGGACCAAGGTCCACGCCCAATAGTTTCACTAAATCTTGTGGGAAACTCTTCAGGCGATCATTTTGGACAGACAGACAGAGACAGACAGCATTGCACACCAAAAATAGAGTAGTGCAACCAACAAGATGCATGTCATGGCTGGTTTTAATTATTCAAGCTCACCTTTTCTTTGACATTTTCAAACGAAGATGGTGAAACAACTGAGAAACAGACTAAGAAGACATCTGTCTGAGGGTAGCTCAGGGGTCGTAATCTATCGTAATCTTCCTGACCTGCAAAGAGTTGGAAATTAAAGGAAAAATTAAAACCAAGAATGCATGTGTGATCCCGAGCAGCCAACAAACTTAATTCAGTCATGCGGTCGATGGTGCATTTAAACACATGCACAGCAAAAGACTCTGGTCCCACAATCCTCCTTCAAGCTCAACCACCCTCCACAGGAATGTGAGGAATTCTCCAAAGCTCCTGAGGTCTCATTTCTATAACAATATGTGTGTTTACATGGACACTTTTTGCTTCCATCGGGAATTAATTCATTCTGACTGATGAATCCAATCATAGTGTTTACATGAACGCTAAATAAAATGATCGGGTTGATATGCGCATTATATATCACATGCTTCTGATAGGATTTACTCTTTTGACACACACACTGCATGATGATACAGTTTCCCGCTGCTGTCGCATACAGTTTTAAAAAAGCACACGTGATATTTATCTACTTTGGGTTCTAATTATGCGACGACCAGCACATTAACTTTTCTGTGCTGCTTACTTAAAAAAAAATGTAATACAATAAAAAACAGATTAAAAGCGCCACTGCCAGCACCCAAAACCAGTTGTTTATTGACGAGAGTCTTAAACAAGGACTCTGGTGAAATGTTGTACTGCTCCACTTCACAGACGCTAAGTGAAAGGGGAGTTTTATAATGACGGGCGACTTATGACACTTCCTTTTGCCAGGAAGAACAGCTCGTTCCACGCGTCATACGTAATTGCGCTTTTTCTACGTCACTGCGCATGCGCAGTACTTTTCAGTTTAGGCTTTCAATACGATCAAGTGTTTACATGTTCTCACTCTGATTACAAAAGGAATAAACCCCACCTTACAATCCTATCTAAATTTTAGTCTGATTTACATGTTTACATGTAACTTTTTTTATTCTGATTGTACTGCTATGATCGGATTAGTAGGGTCCATGTAAATGCAGCTACTGATGATCATTATTTTTTTTTTTCCCCTTCAGCCTATGAGCTCCACCCTCTCAAACAGACACCCTAAAAGCCAGAGAATTTCCTACAGACAAACTGTTTTTATTACAGCTTAATGATGATGAATGTTAATTAATAATCTATAGGTAATTTCTACTGTACCTGCAGTGTCAAACAGCCCAAGGGTGTATGGCTCTCCACCAATCATAACCGTAACTGCATAGTTATCAAAGACCTGTAAGCAAAGCAAAGAAAAAAAAAAAAGGTGTTCTTTGTACATTCAGGAAACATTGTTTGTTTTCATACAATAAAAGGATTAGAGCCACTGAAATCCAGCTACAAAAGTCATAAACATGACAGGTCAAGACATGAGACTTATAACAATAACGTAAGTAAACATGAAAGGAAGCGGAAGATGCTACTTACCGTTGGTACATATTCGGAGGGGAATTTATTCGTTGTATAGGAGATTAATAGACAGGTTTTACCGACTGCACCATCACCAACAACGACGCACTTGATCGTCTGCATAGCTGTGCTTTTATGAAACCACTGTTCTCATTCAAGATCTGCAATGAAAGATAATAGTGTTCGCATGAGACACTTTATTCAGAAACAGCTGGCTTACTACCTGTGTGTCAGTCTCAAGTTGAGGAGGTGTAAAGCACGTGTATTACACAACTCCTCTCCTGTCTATGTCCACTACTATCACGTGTGCAGAGCAATAGTGCAAAGGACAAACACTGAAGGAAGACATCTATTAAAATATATCTAGAAACACAGATTTTTATCTAATTTTACTGAATTCTATAACATATATATAGAGGGAAAGCAAAAAGACTAAATAAGGAAATGGGATCATTCCTGATTGCAATATTTATAATGATAAATACATACATACATATATATTATTATTACATTATTTTGTCAATTATTCTATCAGTTGATGTGGATTTGTATTTGAATGTCTTTAGGTTTCTGTTTTTCAATACAAACACCACAGAAACCATTTAGTTAGGCTTTTTAACCAAGGTAATAAGGTGCTGTACTTTTGGTTATGACCCACAAATGTATGAAAGATGATGCTGTTACAGATTTCACAATGGTACTGTTTTTATTAATGAAAATAAATGTGCATCCCAACTCAAGCTCCTGTTCTAATGTGCAATTCTATAAGACGAAACTTTTTAATATTATTACATGTTCAGTGCTACAGAATCAGGTGCTGGTGCCACTGCTCTCAAATGCTATTCTGGAGCCCTAATAATATAAATGGTACTGTAAAATGTTACTGTAATTTGAAATTTTGTCTGTTTAAATGTCACAATGGAATAATCGACAATTATGAGTTTAGTCATAATCGTGCAGCCCTACTTCTATTATATACATCAACAGAATGGTATCTGCAATGATTGAAACTTTAATGCATATAGCTTAAATGCATTATGGCTTTTCTATTACCCACCTACCCACAGCTGATGAAAACAACTGAACCCTAAAACTTATCAGATTTAAGCCAAGTGTACACTACTAGACTGAAAATTGCACATACTTAAGATTAACAGGGTTTGTCTTCTATTGTGTTCTGATTGCAGACTACTAGGTGCATCAATTACTAAATCATTCTTTACTCAGGCAATAGGTCAAACATTTTAAGCAAGACAGTGCTTGGGGAGATGTGGGGAGCAGTTATTTAATTTACACACACACACACACACACACACACATAATGACAACCAGTGTGTGTTTAAAATATGTTAGATAATCAGAAGTACACCTAAAATACAAAAATATTAAGATGTTGTTTCCTTTCTTTCAATGGTCATACTGTGAAAATCATGAAATAATGAATGTGTTACAAATGATTGGTTTACTAAAAACTGAGACTATAGATTTGGCAATTAAAAAAAATTATTCTAAAAATCCTTACACAAAATTATTTCTTTACATTTAAAAGTCAATTTGTATTTTAACATACAATGTTAAATAATACAGCCTGTGCGTAGTAACACTATTTCTTTGTTCAAATCTATTAACCGTTACATGATTAAAAGTGATCTTGAAAAACTGAGCAACCACATTGCTGCATTAAACTTGTAAAATGTTAAGTTTGTTGCAGTGCCATTTTATTAACAGATTAATAAATTGTGTAATAAATGTATTGTTCATTCATGTTATTTAATACATTAATGTTATTCTAAAAAGTTACAATTAATATTTATTCATCATACTGTTAAACTTGACAGTATTTTCTTTCTTGTTATTTCATAGGGGCTTCAAAGAAGATGGAGAAAACCAGAGTGTCTTGTGCCCTGCATTTATTAGCATCCTTATGTTCGTTGGGTGAAAAAGAAAAACGCAATAAACAAAGAAAAAAAATAATTTGACTGATAACTCTTCCCCCCCCCCAAGTTTTTTATAGAGATTACGATATATCAATATCGTGAATTCTTATGACCACAATAACCGTGATATGAAAAATCGAATATCGTGACAGCCCTAATCGACACTTCCTTCTCTCTGACGGTCCCTCCCCTGGTCTGATTGTGGGTCACTGCAGCTTTAAACTCAAGCATAACGTCACTGGTTTTAGCACATCTCTCACAGCGGATCAGTATGCCAAATCACTATCCACACAACACAGACCCCAAGCGTGTGGAGAGGACACACGGGAGCAGAAAAGAACAATACTGCAATATCCTTTTCCTCTGGTGTGTGGAGGGGAAAGAGAGGAAAGAGAACCAGCTTCCTGCTGTTTGGGTCGCGGCTGAGCAGCAGCTAAGCCTCTGCAGAGCTATGCAGCAGTAAGCGCTGAGCCTTCAAGCTCACAGATGGTCAGGACAAGGAGATGGAAGCCCATCCTGGCTGTTTCCTTCCCCTTGCAGACAGAAATCTGCAGATGCAAGGCCTGACCTCATTCTCGCATCAATGGAAAACCCACAAACAAAAGTACAGGGATCTGGTGGGTGCCGTCACATGTCTTAACACAAATTCTTATCAGAATCGTAATTCCTCAGAAAAGGATTAATCTACAAAACTCACATGCTCAAAACTGTATGACATGCATCAATTTATTTCACAATACCGCTAACAGCATGAGCAATCAGATCGGCACATGGCCATGAGGACGGAACTTGAGTGGCATGTTTTATACTGGAAATAACTGTATTAAAGCCCAAATTCAGTTCAGTTCAAGCACTAGACTGGGAAAAGTAATATAATCCAGATTTATGTGCAAACCTAGACACTAAATCCATGATCTTTAAAACCAGGGTACATTTGGACAAGCCTATCCTTTACTCAGCCTCACCTCTAATTCTTGATTTTCCCCAAATCCACCCTGATTATTGGGATAGAAATATTTCAAATAATTTGACTATGCATTTAAAGCTATTTATATTATGATGATCCACACATAAAATTATTGAAAGCACCGTGGTTATATGGATTTTAATGTCCAGTATTTTTTAAATTATTAAATAGATCAATACACAATTGCAAACTAAAACATTTCCTTCGATTACTTCGACATTTAGGCTAGTCTCTTTCCACCACAATTCAAACTTTGTTACTCGCAATTCAGATATGAACACAGAACTTCAAAATGTAAACTCTGACTTTATATCTTGCAATTCTGACTTTTTTCACACAGTTATGATTTCTTCTCATTTCAAGAAAAAGATAGAATTTTGAGATTAAAAAGTCAGAATTAACTTTTTTTTTGGTGGAAATGTGTTTCCATAGACGTGATAGATGATGAGCTCAAATTACATGTTTACATTATGCATTAACAGCCTGATAAAACACAGAAATAATATGTGAATAATAGCAATTTACTATAAATATTTTGTTATTAGCAAACATTAATAATGCAAATGTAAGCCAATCAGTTTTGTCAACCTGTCTAATTATTTAGCTACACATTTCTCACTCGAAAACAAATGACTGTTGTGTAAAAACATAAGTAATGATCCACCCAACAAATCAAATAGATTACTTAAGCAGTTGTCAGTCGCTCTCCTTTAGAGAGCCACCAAATGGTGCTATTTATCAACAGAACATTAATGAATCAGTACAGTAAGAATATTAGTAAAAGATTATATAAATACAGATTAGTTCTAGCAGGATTTGTCCATTCTTCTTGTGCAAGCCCTGCCTTCTTCCTGTGATAGTTTAACAATTCATCTGTGGCAGGAAAAGCATTTCCTAAATGACCAGAAGTGAAAGAGAACTTGTTGCAAATACATAATGATGCAAGTAAAAAAAAAAAAAAAAAAAAAAATGATGTGTCCTCCTCCTCTACCAAACAAATTCATCTGAGACTTAGAGGCAGTAATGCTTTAATATTTAACATCATTAAGCCTACAAGGAGAAATCTAAAACAGCAACATGGATGTAAATAGCAGTAATACTGAGGGCTCTCTAGTCTGCATGTGGTAGAGAGACAGAACAGAACCACTCAAAACGTATGAAATTATCTGATTATTGCATATGTGTGTGTCAATAAAATGTTGAGATCAATAACAATCCTGACAGTGTCGTCCACGCTAAACAAACACAAACTCAGAATCAATGCCACATAATTATAAATAAATACAGCGCCTTCTCAGTTTCCAATGATGCTGTACCACTGAAGGCCACCGAAAACACTGTTTTAAACAATTTTAAAAGCAAACATGCACTGCGCAATCCATTTATAATTCAATCAGCACTGAATCCACATGAGCTACAATGAATACGCTAATATGAAAATCTAAATAATGTATGACAGTTAACGTTATCTCGACTGCAATGGATGACAGATTGAAAGCCAGAAATGGCTTTATGTTTAATACATGCATAAATCAACTATTATATTAAAATAAACCTTACATATGTAATACAGTAGCATGATAATAATTTTTAAAGAGCCTGAGGTTAAAATATGATCGGTTCTCCTCAGCCTCAGCTAGCGTTAGCCGCCTGTGCTAACTGGCCTCCGGTGCCATTTAACACGTTAAATTCGTTAAATGGCTATTTAAAATACGTATACTCATACCGTACATATTCATAATTCGACAACGCACCAAGTCGAGAGCGGATATTGGTTATAGAAAGAAAAATGTTGATAACATTTTGAGCGTCATTGGCACTCACCGTATCCTTTCTGTTTGTGTCTCTGCGCCGGGCGTTGGCAGGTCCGCGCGCGGGGTTTCCAGAACTGAAGAGCAGGGGCGAGCCGCGCGCTGCGTCACTCCAGCACACTTCACTACAACCAAAGACATTAAAAAGATTTCTGCTAAATGCAAAGCTAACAGAATATGTGCAACGGTTAATAAATTCACTTTGATATGCATAGTCAACCATTTTTGTGGATGGTTCTATTTGAGTTATTTGATTTAAGATCCAATTAATAGGCCTATTTCAAAAGGAGGAAGAAAAGAGGAAATTGGATTTTTGTCCATAAACGGGGAAGAAATCAAGTAATTTGCCTTTTACGAGTTAATTCATTTTTGTTTTTGTTTTGTTGTTATGTTTTACACATAATTTAGTGATCATGTCTGAATGCTGTTCAAAAGTTTGAGATCAGTATAAGATTTTTACTGTGTTTTAAAGAAGTATCTCTTTATTCATCAAAGCTGCATTTATTTGGCCAAAAATACAGAAAAACAGTAATACTGTAATATATTATTACCATTTAAAATACAGTTTTTATATTAGAATAGGGCTACATTGAAATATAATTATTTCTGTGATGCCAAATTGATCAGGATTACTACAGTCAGTGTCACATAAGCCTTCAGAAATCATTCTAATATGCTGATTTATTATCAATGTTGGAAACAGTTATGCTGCTTAATTTTTTTCAGGACTATTTGATGCAGTAGTGTAGGCAGAAAAGAGACTCTGGGTGTGCATTATGCGTGACAGTCTCAATTAATTTGTGGGACCGCATGTATTGGGCTCAAACGCTGTGCGCGCACGCGCTACGCGGGACGGATGGTCACCCTACCTGGCACACCCGTCTAAAGTGTGTCCACCTTTGTGTGTGGGTCCATGTACATGCTGAATCGACAGGTAAAAAAGCCTCAAGTCCAAATATTAATTTATCACCAATTAACTGTTTGGCAAACACTTCCTGCTTCGATGTCCAGATCTGAATTAAAAAAAAATCTCAAACATGCTACGAAGTCCCGATCTGAATCAACCGAGTCGCGAACATGCTACGAAGTCCCGATCTGAATCAACCGAGTCGCGAACATGCTCCGAAGTGCCGATCTGAATCAACCGAGTCGCGAACAGGCTCCGAAGTGCCGACCTGAATCAACCGAGTCGCGAACAGGCTCCGAAGTGCCGATCTGAATCAACGGAGTCGCGAACAGGCTTCGAAGTGCCGACCTGAATCAACCGAGTCGCGAACAGGCTCCGAAGTGCCGACCTGAATCAACCGAGTCGCGAACAGGCTCCGAAGTGCCGATCTGAATCAACCGAGTCGCGAACAGGCTCCGAAGTGCCGATCTGAATCAACCGAGTCGCGAACAAAAAAAAAAAATATATATATATTCTAAGTAAATAACAATAGCCCAAGTTTAGTAAACATTTTTTTATTGAGACTATAAAAAATAATTCTGCATCTATTTTTAGGTGTGCCAGCTGCCACTGTGGGTGGCACAGGCACACCCTGGCACACCCATGGCTACGCCACTGATTGAGACTGTCACGCATAATCAATGCTTGCTCAAAAAAATGTGGTCGCTATATCTGGAGTCACCAACTCGTCGATCGCGGTCGACAAGTCGATCTTGGCAGCATTTTAAGTCGATGGCGAAGATGTTTCAAAATCTGAGAAAAAAAGGTGCGAGCCTCCGGTGCGAGTTGGGAGGTGCGAGCCTCCGCAGTCTGCGCGCGCACCTCCCAAAACAGACGAGACATTTATACTTGACACAACTGTTTTAGACTGAAAACCAGACCATACAACTGATTTAGACGCGGGTGCCGGTGTGATGAGATGTACTAATATCCGTCTGCTCGGGCATGATTGTTTTAGGCCTGTAATTGATTGATTATTGAGGTAATAGGGATGGTACGGTTTGCTGAAATAAAAAAACCAAACCGTTCGGTTCACCACACACGGTTCGCACGAGCTTCAACTTAAATCTGACATAGCATCTGTAATATCATCTGTAATATGGCTTGCTATAAATGGCACGTAAAAAAACAGGGTTCAGCTAATAAATGTTTCTGTTGATGCATGCGCATTCTAGCTTCCCAGACATTGCAAAAACATGAAAAAAAGATCTATATTGAGCAACTACAATTCATTTTAATCCTATAATTATATATTATAATTTATTTAAAGTGAATAAATTGTAATGAAAAATAAACAAAATGAAATAGCTAAAGTTCAAAATTATCGTATTTGGAAGAAAACTATATTTTGACACGACCTGCAAATTAACACTAGGAGTATTGGACGGAAGCAGTGTGGCAAAAATACTATCCCATAATTTTGCACAGTATCTGACATTAAATGTGGCACACCCAGATTTTCATATGCACACCCAGAGTCTCTTTTCTGGCTACACTACTGGTCTTAATTTGTGGGACGCATGTATTGGGCTCAAACGCAGTGCGCGCACGCGCTACGCGGGACGGATGGTCACCCTACCTGGCACACCCGTCTAGAGTGTGTCCACCTTTGTGTGTGGGTCCATGTACATGCTGAATCGACAGGTAAAAAAAAAGCCTCGAGTCCAAATATTCATTTATCACCAATTAACTGTTTGGCAAACACTTCCTGCTTCGATGTCCAGATCTGAATTTTAAAAAAAATCTCAAACATGCTCCGAAGTCCCGATCTGAATCAACCGAGTCGCGAACATGCTCCGAAGTGCCGATCTGAATCAACCGAGTCGCGAACAGGCTCCAAAGTGCCGATCTGAATCAACCGAGTCGCGAACATGCTCCGAAGTGCCGATCTGAATCAACCGAGTCGCGAACATGCTCCGAAGTGCCGATCTGAATCAACCGAGTCGCGAACAGGCTCCGAAGTGCCGACATGAATCAACCGAGTCGCGAACATGCTCCAAAGTGCCGATCTGAATCAACCGAGTCGCGAACATGCTCCAAAGTGCCGACATGAATCAACCGAGTCGCGAACATGCTCCGAAGTGCCGATCTGAATCAACCGAGTCGCGAACAGGCTCCGAAGTTCCGATCTGAATCAACCGAGTCGCGAACAGGCTCCAAAGTGCCGATCTGAATCAACTGAGTCGCGAACAGGCTCCGAAGTGCCGATCTGAATCAACCGAGTCGCGAACAAAAAAAAATATATATATATTTTAAGTAAATAACAATAGCCCAAGTTTGGTAAACATTTTTTATTGAGACTATAAAAAATAATTCTGCATCTATTTTTAGGTGTGCCAACTGCCACTGTGGGTGGCACAGGCACACCCTGGCACACCCATGGCTACGCCACTGATTGAGACTGTCACGCATAATCAATGCTTGCTCAAAAAAATGTGGTCGCTATATCTGGAGTCACCAACTCGTCGATCGCGGTCGACAAGTCGATCTTGGCAGCATTTTAAGTCGATGGCGAAGATGTTTCAAAATCTGAATAAAAAAGGTGCGAGCCTCCGGTGCGAGTTGGGAGGTGCGAGCCTCCGCAGTCTGCGCGCGCACCTCCCAAAACAGACAAGACATTTATACTTGACACAACTGTTTTAGACTGAAAACCAGACCATACAACTGATTTAGACGCGGGTGCCGGTGTGATGAGATGTACTAATATCCGTCTGCTCGGGCATGATTGTTTTAGGCCTGTAATTGATTGATTATTGAGGTAATAGGGATGGCACGGTTTGCTGAAATAAAAAAACCAAACCGTTCGGTTCACCACACACGGTTCGCACGAGCTTCAACTTAAATCTGACAAAGCATCTGTAATATCATCTGTAATATGGCTTGCTATAAATGGCACGTAAAAAAACAGGGTTCAGCTAATAAATGTTTCTGTTGATGCATGCGCATTCTGGCTTCCCAGACATTGCAAAAACATGAAAAAAAGATCTATATTGAGCAACTACAATTCATTTTAATCTTATAATTATATATTATAATTTATTTAAAGTGAATAAATTGTAATGAAAAATAAACAAAATGAAATAGCTAAAGTTCAAAATTATTGTATTTGGAAGAAAACTACATTTTGACACGACCTGCAAATTAACACTAGGAGTATTGGACGGAAGCAGTGTGGCAAAAATACTATCCCATAATTTTGCACAGTATCTGACATTAAATGTGGCACACCCAGATTTTCATATGCACACCCAGAGTCTCTTTTCTGGCTACACTACTGGTCTTAATTTGTGGGACGCATGTATTGGGCTCAAACGCAGTGCGCGCACGCGCTACGCGGGACGGATGGTCACCCTACCTGGCACACCCGTCTAGAGTGTGTCCACCTTTGTGTGTGGGTCCATGTACATGCTGAATCGACAGGTAAAAAAAAAGCCTCAAGTCCAAATATTCATTTATCACCAATTAACTGTTTGGCAAACACTTCCTGCTTCGATGTCCAGATCTGAATTTAAAAAAAAATCTCAAACATGCTCCGAAGTCCCGATCTGAATCAACCGAGTCGCGAACAGGCTCCGAAGTGCCGACATGAATCAACCGAGTCGCGAACATGCTCCGAAGTGCCGATCTGAATCAACCGAGTCGCGAACATGCTCCGAAGTGCCGATCTGAATCAACCGAGTCGCGAACATGCTCCGAAGTGCCGATCTGAATCAACCGAGTCGCGAACAGGCTCCGAAGTGCCGATCTGAATCAACCGAGTCGCGAACATGCTCCGAAGTGCCGATCTGAATCAACCGAGTCGCGAACAGGCTCCGAAGTGCCGACATGAATCAACGGAGTCGCGAACAGGCTCCGAAGTGCCGACATGAATCAACCGAGTCGCGAACATGCTCCGAAGTGCCGATCTGAATCAACCGAGTCGCGAACATGCTCCGAAGTGCCGATCTGAATCAACCGAGTCGCGAACAGGCTCCGAAGTTCCGATCTGAATCAACCGAGTCGCGAACAGGCTCCAAAGTGCCGATCTGAATCAACTGAGTCGCGAACAGGCTCCGAAGTGCCGATCTGAATCAACCGAGTCGCGAACAAAAAAAAATATATATATATTTTAAGTAAATAACAATAGCCCAAGTTTGGTAAACATTTTTTATTGAGACTATAAAAAATAATTCTGCATCTATTTTTAGGTGTGCCAACTGCCACTGTGGGTGGCACAGGCACACCCTGGCACACCCATGGCTACGCCACTGATTGAGACTGTCACGCATAATCAATGCTTGCTCAAAAAAATGTGGTCGCTATATCTGGAGTCACCAACTCGTCGATCGCGGTCGACAAGTCGATCTTGGCAGCATTTTAAGTCGATGGCGAAGATGTTTCAAAATCTGAATAAAAAAGGTGCGAGCCTCCGGTGCGAGTTGGGAGGTGCGAGCCTCCGCAGTCTGCGCGCGCACCTCCCAAAACAGACAAGACATTTATACTTGACACAACTGTTTTAGACTGAAAACCAGACCATACAACTGATTTAGACGCGGGTGCCGGTGTGATGAGATGTACTAATATCCGTCTGCTCGGGCATGATTGTTTTAGGCCTGTAATTGATTGATTATTGAGGTAATAGGGATGGCACGGTTTGCTGAAATAAAAAAACCAAACCGTTCGGTTCACCACACACGGTTCGCACGAGCTTCAACTTAAATCTGACAAAGCATCTGTAATATCATCTGTAATATGGCTTGCTATAAATGGCACGTAAAAAAACAGGGTTCAGCTAATAAATGTTTCTGTTGATGCATGCGCATTCTGGCTTCCCAGACATTGCAAAAACATGAAAAAAAGATCTATATTGAGCAACTACAATTCATTTTAATCTTATAATTATATATTATAATTTATTTAAAGTGAATAAATTGTAATGAAAAATAAACAAAATGAAATAGCTAAAGTTCAAAATTATCGTATTTGGAAGAAAACTACATTTTGACACGACCTGCAAATTAACACTAGGAGTATTGGACGGAAGCAGTGTGGCAAAAATACTATCCCATAATTTTGCACAGTATCTGACATTAAATGTGGCACACCCAGATTTTCATATGCACACCCAGAGTCTCTTTTCTGGCTACACTACTGGTCTTAATTTGTGGGACGCATGTATTGGGCTCAAACGCAGTGCGCGCACGCGCTACGCGGGACGGATGGTCACCCTACCTGGCACACCCGTCTAGAGTGTGTCCACCTTTGTGTGTGGGTCCATGTACATGCTGAATCGACAGGTAAAAAAAAAGCCTCAAGTCCAAATATTCATTTATCACCAATTAACTGTTTGGCAAACACTTCCTGCTTCGATGTCCAGATCTGAATTTAAAAAAAAATCTCAAACATGCTCCGAAGTCCCGATCTGAATCAACCGAGTCGCGAACAGGCTCCGAAGTGCCGACATGAATCAACCGAGTCGCGAACATGCTCCGAAGTGCCGATCTGAATCAACCGAGTCGCGAACATGCTCCGAAGTGCCGATCTGAATCAACCGAGTCGCGAACATGCTCCGAAGTGCCGATCTGAATCAACCGAGTCGCGAACAGGCTCCGAAGTGCCGATCTGAATCAACCGAGTCGCGAACATGCTCCGAAGTGCCGATCTGAATCAACCGAGTCGCGAACAGGCTCCGAAGTGCCGACATGAATCAACGGAGTCGCGAACAGGCTCCGAAGTGCCGACATGAATCAACCGAGTCGCGAACATGCTCCGAAGTGCCGATCTGAATCAACCGAGTCGCGAACATGCTCCGAAGTGCCGATCTGAATCAACCGAGTCGCGAACAGGCTCCGAAGTGCCGATCTGAATCAACCGAGTCGCGAACAAAAATATATATATATATTTTAAGTAAATAACAATAGCCCAAGTTTGGTAAACATTTTTTATTGAGACTATAAAAAAGAATTCTGCATCTAGTTTTAGGTGTGCCAGCTGCCACTGTGTGTGGCACAGGCACACCCTGGCACACCCATGGCTACGCCACTGATTGAGACTGTCACGCATAATCAATGCTTGCTCAAAAAAATGTGGTCGCTATATCTGGAGTCACCAACTCGTCGATCGCGGTCGACAAGTCGATCTTGGCAGCATTTTAAGTCGATGGCAAAGATGTTTCAAAATCTGAATAAAAAAGGTGCGAGCCTCCGGTGCGAGTTGGGAGGTGCGAGCCTCCGCAGTCTGCGCGCGCACCTCCCAAAACAGACGAGACATTTATACTTGACACAACTGTTTTAGACTGAAAACCAGACCATACAACTGATTTAGACGCGGGTGCCGGTGTGATGAGATGTACTAATATCCGTCTGCTCGGGCATGATTGTTTTAGGCCTGTAATTGATTGATTATTGAGGTAATAGGGATGGCACGGTTTGCTGAAATAAAAAAACCAAACCGTTCGGTTCACCACACACGGTTCGCACGAGCTTCAACTTAAATCTGACATAGCATCTGTAATATCATCTGTAATATGGCTTGCTATAAATGGCACGTAAAAAAACAGGGTTCAGCTAATAAATGTTTCTGTTGATGCATGCGCATTCTGGCTTCCCAGACATTGCAAAAACATGAAAAAAAGATCTATATTGAGCAACTACAATTCATTTTAATCCTATAATTATATATTATAATTTATTTAAAGTGAATAAATTGTAATGGAAAATAAACAAAATGAAATAGCTAAAGTTCAAAATTATCGTATTTGGAAGAAAACTACATTTTGACACGACCTGCAAATTAACACTAGGAGTATTGGACGGAAGCAGTGTGGCAAAAATACTATCCCATAATTTTGCACAGTATCTGACATTAAATGTGGCACACCCAGATTTTCATATGCACACCCAGAGTCTCTTTTCTGGCTACACTACTGGTCTTAATTTGTGGGACGCATGTATTGGGCTCAAACGCAGTGCGCGCACGCGCTACGCGGGACGGATGGTCACCCTACCTGGCACACCCGTCTAGAGTGTGTCCACCTTTGTGTGTGGGTCCATGTACATGCTGAATCGACAGGTAAAAGAAAAGCCTCAAGTCCAAATATTCATTTATCACCAATTAACTGTTTGGCAAACACTTCCTGCTTCGATGTCCAGATCTGAATTTAAAAAAAAATCTCAAACATGCTGCGAAGTCCCGATCTGAATCAACCGAGTCGCAAACATGCTCCGAAGTGCCGATCTGAATCAACCGAGTCGCGAACATGCTCCGAAGTGCCGATCTGAATCAACCGAGTCGCGAACGGGCTCCGAAGTGCCGATCTGAATCAACCGAGTCGCGAACATGCTCCGAAGTGCCGATCTGAATCAACCGAGTCGCGAACAGGCTCCGAAGTGCCGACATGAATCAACCGAGTCGCGAACATGCTCCGAAGTGCCGATCTGAATCAACCGAGTCGCGAACAGGCTCCGAAGTGCCGATCTGAATCAACCGAGTCGCGAACAGGCTCCGAAGTGCCGACATGAATCAACCGAGTCGCGAACAGGCTCCGAAGTGCCGATCTGAATCAACCGAGTCGCGAACAGGCTCCGAAGTGCCGATCTGAATCAACCGAGTCGCGAACAAAAAAAAAAAAAAATTATATATATATATATATATTCTAAGTAAACAACAATAGCCCAAGTTTGGTAAACATTTTTTATTGAGACTATAAAAAATAATTCTGCATCTATTTTTAGGTGTGCCAGCTGCCACTGTGGGTGGCACAGGCACACCCTGGCACACCCGTGGCTACCCCACTGATTTGATTAATAAATTTAAATAGGACAGTGTTTATTTAAAATATAAATTGTTTCTAACTATGTAAGTCTTTATTTTCATTTTTTTTAATCAGTCTAACACCTTGCTAAATAAAGGCATTTAACCAAGAAAAATATTATATTTTAATGTATATTAAAATATAAAAACATTATTTTAAATTGCAATAAAAAATTATGTATTTCTGATCAAATAAATGCAGCCATGATGAGCAGAAGATCTTAAAATATAAAATAAACATAAAAATCTTACTGATCCAAAAACTTTTGAACGACATTGTATATAAAATATTATTAGTAGTAATTTAATAAGAACAGGAATACAACATTGATCTATGAATTTTGAGAATATTTCAATTTCAAAAGGTTTATAATATTATGTTACTTAATTACGTTACGTATATGTTGTTACTCTTTATGTTTTATTGTTTTGCGATTTATTGCAATACGAGCAACAATGTTTCTACGAAGCTCGCTGTTTGTCAAGACTACATTACCTTATCTTACTAACCACGACTTTAGTATTCATTGTGGACAATGTGGAGTAGATGGTTTTAGCACTTCTAATTATTTATTTAATTTTCTAATTTAGGTTGCTTTTTTAACCTACTCCTCTAAATATTTGACGCACCACATGATGGCAGTAAAGTGTTTGTAAAAAAAAACAAGGTCACATGACCGTTTCAAAATAAAAGCACTTTGCTTCTGCTCAGCAATGTACATGTAAATAATATGAGTGTAAAATTTAAATTATATTATTTTACAAATCTTAAAATACTTACTATACAATTCGAAAAGGGAAACATCATGGCAAATTATTATGGAATATTTAAAAAGTGGAAGGTTAGACTTTAATTTTAAAAATATACAGATCAGTGTCCGGGTTTATCATATGACAGCTTCAGAACACATGATTTTCACAGACGTCAATTGTTGGATGTTGCATAGCAAATTGCTTTATTTATGTTTTTAAGTGTGATCTGATTGGTGAGTCGTTAAATTGAATAAATGCACTTTTTATTTTAATGTTGCATTAACGTTGGATCAATCGGCGTCAATGTCATTCACATAAATGCCTCTGTTCGTTTTCACAGTTTCTCTCCAGAATGACTTTCGCGGATCCCTGGGATCAAAAAATATCGGCCTTTCTACTGAGCCCATCTCAGTTTTTGGCCACCACCACATGTGAGAGCTTCTTGGCTGAACTTCTACACGAACTGAGGAATGATAAGGCTAGTGATCAACTCAAGGTAACGAAAGCAGACAAACACGTATTATAACACTGTATTTTATAAAATGTATATGTATGTGCATGTATATAGACGTTGAAATAATATAAATATATTAACAGGTAAAAAATAAACGGTCATTTTACTATAAATGCATGCAATTATAGTTTTATGATCATTTTGAAGTCATTTTTTATTTATATATTTTCTGCTTTCATTTTAATTTGAAATATTTATTCAATTGGTCGTGTATTATATTTTTTATATAATATTCTACAATTTTATTTATAAAATATTGTATTATTGTATGTTTTTTATTCATTTTATATTTCAGCTGTAATTATTTTAGTTAAAAAAAAAAAGTAAAAAAAAAAATGTTCCCTTGGCAACTAACTGAAATAAAATACGTTTTTATTTTATTTTAGTTAAAAGTTAATTTATTTTAGTTTAAATTTGTTATATAAAAAAAATTGTAATGGTTTTAGTTAATAATATTAACTCTACTCCACAATGTTTGCAGCCTTTTCCAGTAACTAGACCTATGTATTAACTATAAAGCTTTGTTTAAATGCTGTGCATTTCCCTTGTAATTGACTTGATTTTGTTTAATATTGTGATTTTTTTTTTTTTCTTCCTTATTATAAGATTCTCATTGTGTCTTTGCTACTGGAGCATCCAACCATTCTCTGCCCTTCTTCCTCTGTGGGAGAGGAAACAGCCCTTGAACTATTGTCAGTCTTCTCTCACACACCACAGAAATCCATCATCCTTAAGTGCAATGTCATGCTGGCCATCACCAATGTGATAATATGCACATCCTGCCTGGCTAACCACACGAAGATGGCTGAAGATTGGCTGGACTTTCTATTTCAGATGATTCAGGACACCAATGACTACAGATGCGGCCTATCCCATCAGCCAATAAGGGCCACCGCTTGTGAGTGTCTACGAGAAATGGAAACCTGTAGCCCTGGTCTTCTTTCTCAAAAGTTAGAGGCCTTGCATCTTCTAAAACAGCAAGAAACCACAGTTCTGCATCAGTCCTACTGTATGCTTTATACACTAGGGCTGAAGAACGCCATAAGGATCTTGACTACCCAAAAAAATGTTACTGACCTAGAGTTCAAGAGCATCTTAGGAGGAAATGAAGGGTTTGCATGGAAAAGCAATCAGTTAGGATTGACCTTGTTGCCAATAAACATGATGGTGCATGTCCCACGTTTGCCACCAGGTTTGGATTGTAAAGAACTCAAATCAATAATGTCTTCCCTCTTGGAAGAGTCTTACCTGCATACACCTATTTCCCAGTCTGCCCTACTAAGGGAACTTGTAGAAGTTGTCGCCATGGTTCCGGGACTCTCTCCAACGTTATTCAAATCACAGCTTCTGCGACTCTTCGGAACGGCAGACGTTTCGCTCATGCATGCCACGCTCTTTATGAAGGACACATTCACAGATAGTCTTTTCACAGCCGAGGATGAGAACTTCCTGCTCAAGCGTCTCGTGGGCACAGCCCAGCATCCGCTCCTAAGAATTTCCGAAAAGCTCTTCTGCATGGAATGCATCCTGCACTTCCCTGAGAACCGGCCCATATCCAGCAGCGGAGAAGAGAGTTTACCTGTGCTGGTTACGCCACGCCTGGCAGCGTCTCTTCATCCAACGGTTTTCAATGATAGTGCTACTATGCTCTGCAGGCTAAACCTTCTTTGTTTGGTGCACCTTGAAGCAGACGAGGGTGAAGCGGATAAAGGAATCAGCTACTTGCTTGAACACATAATGGCCCTTTTGAAAATCATAGACAATGATGGTAGCAGAGAAGTGGTGGTGACCTCTTTCAGAGCATTGTTCATTTTTCTCATGCACTTCAATGGCATGAAAGAACTCTCCGAAAAGGTGATCGACAAATTATGCGACATGTATTCCAAACATTCGCGACTCGCTCCGAATTTGATTGGCCTCGCAAATCGCATCGAGGAGCATCTGAATGATCCAGTCTGGTCGGTGAAGTTGCTGATAGGGCTTCAGAAATGCATTATGGAAATGCCTCCACTGCAGTTGACGATTCATAATTTGAGTTGGCACTTGAAAGTCTTGAAACGAGTGGCTAAAGAGGGTCAGATTACCCAGAGAAACACCATTTACCTCCTTCTGAATATTCTAATCAACTCCAACTTGTGTGAAAGGGGCAACTGGCAGGTTGGAAACGCAGTTCTCGCCGTTTGTCGCAATCTTTTGGAGCATCCCTCCATTGATCAAGTGTTTATTGAGTTGGCTGACCTTTTGCAATACATATCGGTACATTATGATGACACGGACATTAAGGAGCACGCTCGCTTCTACTACACACTGCTAACCAACCTTTCATGGGAAAAGCTGACAGGGATTCTCGCCAAAGGACTTGATGGAGGACGTGCCAAAGAGCGGTCGCATTCTGCAATTATGGCTGAAAATGAGGGGATCGCTAGTAACCTGACTGTGCACAAAACTAACCGGCATGTTTTACAACTCATCAAGGTGCAAGGAGAAGCCTCACAAAGGTCTTTGGAAAGTTCAGAGATGTTGGAGACAACGGGAGAGGCTAAGAATTGGTTGGAGGTTTATCAAGGACAGTTTCAGACATCTGGATTTGGTTCTGAGGTCACCTTGAGATACAGTCTGACTCATGCAAAAGACACCGATCATTTATTCGATAAAGTGTTTACAATTTGTCTGCATTTTGAGATGAAAGACTCAAATTACGCAAAGGTAAATGACATACATGTACCATGTGTGTTCAGAGATAGAAAGCCACCTGAGGTCCAAGTCAAGCTCAAGCCTTTTCAACCCTACCCTACTACTTTATGTGTCAGTGCCATATTTACCACCCAAGATGGACGTTCTTGGCACAGCCGACTGCCTGATGTGAGCGTTTCGTTCTCTGAGATATTCCTCCCTCTGCCTTTACCGCCAAACACATCCTGTGAATGCAAAGTTCAAGTGTTTGACCGCATTTGGGAGGCCGCAGCCTCTGGGAATCCTGACAAATCAGCCATTAGTCTTTTCTGTTTCAAAACTGGAGATGAAAGTCTTACTGATCTCATCAAGACACATTTCCAGGGTTACCTTATTACAGATCAGCAAAGCAAACGATTTTGGAAAGTACTGTTCTTTCTTCCACCCACGTGCCATGTCCTTTTGAAGATTACCCAGGCTGAAGATGCTATTCAGGTCAGCATCGCAACGGACAACTGGGAACTGTTACCCTTTGTGAACTCTTACCTCCAAAACATTACTGATCATTGTAGCACAACAGTAACAGATGGCTAAACAGATGTATTGCAGGTGTTCATTTACATAGTTGATTTTAACCAGTTCAATTTATTTTTATGACTTCCTTTTTTTATGTAACACCATCGCGTCTGTATATAAAATCGCTGACTAATGTGTTTAATAAAATAAATATGAGCACATGTTATGCTGTTTTATGTAGAGTAAGCAGTGAAAACCTACTGCTTTATGAAAAGAAAAATCAATATAAGATACTGAATTAATGATTTAATGAAAACAACATAACCAAAAATGTATGCAGCTCTGAAAAAAAAAGGGAAATCTGACACATTAAATGCATGACGGAATGACAGATTTACAGGTCCAGTAGTAGTGACAAGTGACAATTTTCAGTACGCAGAACTGGCGATTTTAATTTGCCAAACTATTTCTGTTAACAAACAATTATTTTAAGACATGGTGGCTTTCATGACTAGATGAGACAGTCTGTGAGTGAGCTGCGCCCTTTCACTGTGAAAGACCTTCAAAGTTGGGCTCAGTACAGGCTGGTAGAGCAGTTTGTCTGTTCAACAGTTTATCCATGATGCCAATTTCAGCATCCCGCCTTTCAACCTCCTCTTGTGGGGTCCAAGACATGTCATGTTGGAGTTTGTATGCACCAAGGAACTTGTGAGGGCAACTAGGACCCCATTCCTGTAAGAGATTAAATAAATTAGCTGTTAAATATTTTATTTTACCACACCTATT
This sequence comes from Carassius auratus, assembly GCF_003368295.1. Classification (NCBI taxonomy): domain Eukaryota; kingdom Metazoa; phylum Chordata; class Actinopteri; order Cypriniformes; family Cyprinidae; genus Carassius; species Carassius auratus. Next base: position 17,288,291 of record NC_039278.1, on the reverse strand, counting down.
TGTTTTCTGGTGGTCTTTTCTATATTTTGTTTTAATTAATGACTACTGGTTGGGGCCATCCAGTTTAGATTGACCTCACTTCTCACTCATGTCAACTGATGAGACCCAGACACTCATAATGTGGCAATCAACTCACCTGTGGAGACAGAATGGAGAAATACCGCTGTCCGGATTCACGCATGTAAAGATAATACATGTTTCCTGGTTTCTTCACAACATTGCATGCAGCATGGTGAAGCTCGGCATCTTTCTTGGCATCTTCTAAAACCTAAAGTGCAAACACAAAATGATTTAACCATTACTTATTTGTCACTTGTTAGATTTTTAACACAGATATGTAAACGTTAAAGGAATAGTTCACCTAAAAATGAAGATTATTTTAAAATTAATCTCCCTCAGGCCACCCAAGATGTATATGGCTTTGTTTCTTAATGGGAACAGAGTTGGAGAAATGTAGCATTACTTTGTAATGAATGGGTGCCGTCAGAATAAGATAAATACACCACAGTAATCCACACTCACTTGTGAAGTAAAAAAAGCATGTTGGTGAGAAACAAATCCATCAAGATGTTTTTAACTTCAAAACTGGAATCATGTTGATTATTTGAAGATTGTTTTTATTAACTGTTTGGATTCTCATTCTGACGGCACCCATTCACTGCAGAGGATCCACTGGTGAGCGAGTGATGTAATGCTACATTTCTGCAAATCTGTTCTGGTAAAAAAAAAAAAGAAACTCACCTAAATATTGCATGAAAAAACAAAAAAAAAACACTTTATTTATAAACACTGAACTATTCCTTTAAAGCTGCACTAGGTTACTTTTGTAAAAATATATTTTTTGCATATTTGTTAAACCTGTCATCATGTCCTGACAGTAGAATATGAGACAGATAATCTGTGAAAAAAATCAAGCTCCTCTGGCTCCTCCCTGTGCTCCTATTGCCATTTGCAGTTACGGAGTGCTCCCGTTAAGAATTAACCAATCAGAGCTGCGGTCAGTAACTTTGTTTGTGTTCAAAATGTAGAAAAATGTATATAATAAGCGAGTACACCATGAATCCATTTTCCAAACCATGTTTTTGGCTTGTCCTGAATCACCAGGGTGCACCTATAATAAGTGTTTATATTCAGACTATTTTAGATTGCTTCGGGGGTACCGCAGCGGAGTAACCCAGTACCTTTGTGATTCTTCATAGACATAAACAGAGAGAAGTAGTTCCGGCTACGATGTTCTTCCAAAAGACGCAAGCAGTTCTGTTTATTAACCGCTAGAGCATCAAAAGTTACCTACCAAGTCTAGGGACATTTGCGGTACTGCTGTAAAACAAAATGATCATTTGAGTGACAGTTCAATCTCACCTTTCTTGCTTGCTCCTGAAGGTATCTTATCTGTTCAGCAATTACTGTAAGTTTGTTGCAAGCATTGGCTCTAATAAAGTCATCTCCCTAAAATTCCCAAAAGAAATAAATAAATCCATGATTAAAAAAACAACAACAACTGTATATCCATATCAGTAAAGTAATAGAGCTAAAGCATCACTTACTTTCTGTACTTGCTGTGCCAGAGCAACTAGATCCATGGGATCCCCAACACGGTTAGTCTGGTAGGGGCTCACCAGTGCCATTCCACTCGGGTTACTGCTGGTCTCCACCAAAGTTACTATAATATTAACATTGTTGACATGTAAAATAGTGTTGCACAGCACAGAGATGATTTTAGTGGCAGATTCCACTCCAAAATGCATGTTAAATCATGCTCATCTTCCAAAATGGCCTAATTATTATAGAGAAGAAGATTCTGCTCGATTTGGGATGATCACATAATGAGCAAATGGTCTTTAATTGTAGAATGGGAATGAGTGTGTGACAACGAGAATCATCTAAGACAACGGGATGTCTAACTTAATTTACATACAGAGCACAGCTGTTACAACAGAAGCAACTTCTTTTACATTAAGGGTTATAAATTGTAACTGTAAAGAAGGTTTTTAGAGTTTAAGATATTAACTCCGGTGAACCCAAGGTAGTACATATACTTTGTCACTGCTATGCATCTTCACTTAGATCTTCAACATCCTATTTTTTTCTTACAGTATACTACACCATTGCCATTATAAGAGAAATTCAAATAAGAGATTGATATATATATATATATATATATATATATATATATATATATATATATATATATATATATATATATATATATATATATATATATATAGTAAGATATATACTTGTTACATAGTAAGAAGAAAGACATCTACACTGATATCAGGCTCCTTTATTCTTATTCGGAGGTCACAGTAGCCATATGGATCCAAACCAAATGGATCAGCACCTGGAGACGACCTCTACAGCCCTGAATGTCAACAAGAAGAGCCCCAGACACAAATCCCCTGATTGCATGATGACTGATTGCACGGACACTATTGGAAAAGAGCTGAACTGGATAATGACACTATCAGCTGCCTTGACACTATCAGTATTGTATAAAGCACACTCTCTCTCTCTCTCTCTCTCTCTCTTAGTATGTATATATATATGTGTGTGTGTGTGTGTGTGTGTGTGTGTATGTTATACATTATATTATATATACATACACACACACGCATATATATATATATACACATAACTTACATACAACAAAGGTTGTTATTTAACAGGTTGGATAACCTCTTAAGAGTGAAAGTAAGCGCCTCTGGAGGTGCAGAGTAGATCTACGTGGTGTTAAGGTTTATTTATTTGTTTATTTATTAAGGATTGTTTTAAAATAAAAATAAAGGCAAATAATAACTTGGTGAGTGCTGGTAGCTTAGTACCATGGCACTGACTATAATGACAATAATGGGACATTTCATAACATTACAAAAATGTTATCAACTTACACCAAGCACATATTTTGTCACTTTTAATACAATGGATCTACAATATTTAACCACTGTTTTGATCATTACTATGGTGCGGTGGAATGACTGACTCGACCAATTTAATAAAACAGAAAAACCTAAACTAAAAATAATTCCTGAGTTTACCGTTGAAGGCACTGTCTTACCCGTGGTGGTTTTGTTGGGTTGTTGTGGTAGACAGATTGTTTTATCCATTCTGTAATTAAACTTCCCGTCGCGCTAAGCAAATTAACACGAGACTTCTCACCGGACTCACAAAACAAAACACGGAGGAGGAGTTTCTGGGGTCCTGCTGTGTTTGATGAATCGAGTAGTAGTCGTGATAGTTGCCTGTGTACAAATACCTATATTTTTGTCATATAATACTTTACACACATATTTAATGAGTGTTTAAACTATAGCGTGTGTTTCTAAAATAATGCTTTTGAATAACACAATGCATATTCACATTTATTATATCGATAACTCAAATACAAAGCGACCATGCATGTTTAGCGGTAGCCTATTATATAGATTGCAGAAAATGTAGTAATGTGAGTTTTCTGCAGTTATGAAAGATCAAAGTTTGAAATTATGAAACCAAAAAACTGCAAGTCCGTGCATTTTGCACTATACCTTTGGACGATTCCTTCATATTATCTGAATTATGCAAGATGTTGCACACAACAACGACAGTACATCCAGGTTCATTTATTTATTTATATGGAAAAAGGTCTCCGAATTGTAAAAACAAAAATAATTAATTATAAATAATTTATAAATAACCTTATAAAGCATAATTTGTAATGAGGGAAAGCTCACGGGTAATTTATATATATATATATATATATATATATATATATATATATATATATTATTTATTTTTGTTAAATTGAACATTCAGTAAAACTTAACAATAACTCGATAAGATAATTACATTAGGCTAAATTATGCTTACCAGACCAATATCAAGAATACTACATTTTATCATATGAGAACGTATACAAACTGCTGATCTTTTAAGAGGTAAATTATGTTTCCTAATGACTTAATAAAGGTCACTGTAGTGTTAGCCAGCTTTTTTTATTCCCGACAAATGAATATAAGGCCACATTTTACAATAAGGTTCCTTCAGTTAATGTTATTTAGACTATAATAACTAACAGAAACAAACAATTAATACATTTATTACAGCATCTATTAATCTTTGTTGATCTGAATGAAAATACAGTTGTTTATTCATGTTAATTCACAGTGCATTATCTAATTTTAACAAGCACAACTTTAGATTTTAATAAAGCATTATTAAATGTTGTAATTCACATTAAGATTACATGCTGTGGGATTATTGTTCATGCTTAGTTCATGTTAACTAAAGTAGTAAACTAATGAACCTTATAGTGAAGTGTTACCTAATGCAAAAATAGAAATAGACACAACTTATATTCTGGATTACAAAAAATAAAATAGCCTAATAATAATAATAATAATAATAAAAGTCAAAGAAAAATTAAAAGAGCAAAAACTAAAATTGCCAACTCAATTCTAACTGTTTCTGTAGGTCTATATAATTTATGTATAATTTATGCATTTTCAACTAAAACTATAGAGTATTAATACTTTCTAGTTTTAGTTGAAAATGTGTCACTCAAACCTTTTAAATCCGTGACTAGACAACAGTGGCCCTAAATTTCTCAGCTCGCCCCGGGCAGGCTTTCACACAGTCCTGGAGCTCCACCCTCTCCAAAGACTTTCGGAGATTCTCCAAAACCGAGTCATACCTCACAGGCCTCCAGTCTCCGAGATGTGGACCTCACTGTCCTTGATATCAATCCTATCCAGTGTCCATTTCACTTTGTGTGACACTCAAGCCAATGGAATATTTGAGCCGTACGATCTGCTTTTTGATAACGCGGTGGAGGCGTATTATAAGCAGGACTGGCTGGCTGTGATCCTGAACATGGAAAGGGCTTTGCGGAATAAAGCAGCGCTGCGTAAAATCCAGACGGACTGCCGCTTATCCTGCGCGGATCACACCGCTTTCGGGCACCCTTTCCCAGGTGTGGGTGTCCCGATCCCAGGAACCGGGGCCGTGGAGGATTTAGCGTTTTTCCAGAGGATTCTCAAACGGGCCGATTGTGTGGATGCATGTGAACGCGAGAAAATGGGACCACCGACACTCCATAAAGTTAGTGAGACTATAGAGCTGGAGTTCAAGAAGAGGACGCCTTACAATTACCTGCAAGTAGCTTACTTTAAGGTAAAGAAGAGGCCTGAAAAATGCATGCAAAACTGTTTATAAAAACAGTAAGTTTTTTTAAGTAAACTGGCATGGGGATAAAATCAGTGCATAGCATAATGCTTTTCAGAAGCAGCTTTTTGTAAACAAAGAATATCAAGATATCAATATTCTATCAGTGCATAAAAGTGCATCAGTTGCATTTGATCAGATTTTGTACACAACATTTATGCATTTTCACTGAATGGTTAACCGTTTAAGAAGCTCTTCCACGTTTCCCCAACCCCCCTATACTGTGCCACGTCTTTAGGTGGAGCCTTGCAGAGTTTTAGAACTGCCGAGGGGCTTTAAAATACCACTGCCTTGGAAAATGATGGTTTAAATGAGATATACATCCTCAGACCACTAGGAATAATGGAAAAGCATCAGTTTTCAAATATTTCAAGGATTGCTTCAATGACAACAGCACTACTTTAATGATAGTCATTAATTTAACATATCATTAAAATATATATACAACTATTTTTTTTTCTTCTATGCTCACTAAGGCAATTATTTGATAAGAAAAATACAGTAAAACAGAAATAATATTATTATTATTATTAAATAATAATATAACTTTTAATCTGATTATTTATGTTTTTATTTATTTGGAAGTTTTATTTATATTCTAGGACCAATTCTGTAGCTAAAGTATAACTTGGAAAGCATGAGTGTTTTCTAACCAAATATTTCTTTGCACTTACAGATAAACAAGCTTGACAAGGCAGTTGCAGCAGCAAATACATTTTTCATAGCAAACCCTGACCACGTAGAGATGAAACAGAATTTAGAGTACTACATGATGATGGCCGGGGTGCAAGAGACAGATTTCAAGGACCTGGAGGAGAGACCGCACATGGTACGAACAATGTTTATTAATCTGAATACGTCTAGAATTTGTCCATACAATCTTACCGCCTTATAAAATATGTATAACTGCTGATTTCCAGGCTGAATTTTTAGAGGGCAAGATTCATTACAGTGCAGAAGATTTTGCCCCAGCCATTGAGCACTTTGAAGCTGCTGTTGAAGAATATTTCACTGCTTATGAAGAATGCAGAGTTCTTTGCGAAGGAGCCTTCGATTATGATGGTTACAATTACATGGAGTACAACGCCGATCTCTTTCAATCTATGACAGGCACGTGGTATTCTGATGCTTTTGATTTAATAAACACTAATTAGTGCATAACACCAAGTAGTGCAATTATTTTGAAATATACTAATAGTAATGGTATTTGATGTCTCATTTGATTTCTCCCTTTCTTGAATGTAGTTCTGTTACACTAAATGTTTTATTAATATGGATATATTATTATTTGAGGGATTCATGTCTATGTTTGCATTGATCACAGATCATTACCTTCACGTTCTGAACTGCAAACAGCACTGCGCTGTGGATCTGGCATCCACCGCTGGAAGAGAGAAGCCTTTTGAAGATTTCCTCCCATCGCACTTTAACTATCTTCAGTTCTCATACTATAACAGTACGATGCACTCATCATCAGCAGAAGCATATTCAGGACCAGACTTCTGTGTTGTTATTGACTAAAACCAAAACCAATATTGCTTTACTGCTGTCTATATCATTTTTTTTTAGATTTTTATTTCAGTTTTAGCTATTTTATTACGTCAAATTAAAGTAAATTAAAATGAGAAATGTTGTCTTGGAAATTTTATAGTTTTAGTTTTAGTTAACTACCCTTATTTCAGTTACTGAAATAAATCTGCAATAAAATAAAATATTAGATAGAAAAGCATAAACAAAATAAGTTTTTTTTTTCTTTCGGTTTAAGTTTCTTCCATTTCAAATAACAAAAATGTTTTGTTATGGAATTAATTTTCGTTAAATATAATACCCCTGGTTTCAGTTAAATAAATCTAAAATGAAACAAAATATTCGATAGAAAAGCATAAACAAAATAAGTTTAACTGTATTTATATATATATATATATATATATATATATATATATATATATATATATATATATATATATATATATATATATATATATATATATAATTTCAGTTAATGTTTCTTTTATTTCAAATAACAAAAATGTTTTGTTATGGTTTTCATTTTAGTTAACTAATAACACTGGTTTCAGTAGTTGAAATAAATCTACAATAAAATTTAAAATTAGATAAAAAAGCCATTGCCTTTGCAACTAACTAAATAAGTGAAAGTACAAAATTAATAACACTGAAAAATAATAAATATCAATATACAAAGTTAATTGCAAATATTAACAAATATTTAAGTTGTATATAAATAATGCTAAAGGAACACTGCAAGATTTATCAGATTATATATGAGTATATATATTTATTATTGTTGTATTTGTGTGTATGTTTTTGTAGTATATTTAGGTACATCAAAGTTTGCACAGCAGGTAGATATTTTGGGGTGTTGCTAATAAAGTCAAATTTTTTTGTGTACTGCTGAATGTTTTAAATACATAGTGTATTATTTATATCTGAGTTCATTTTTAAAGGTTTAATCTCTTGCTCTCCCAGGTGAGAAATACGAGCAGGCCATTGAGTGTGCTAAAACATACCTGCTCTTCCACCCTGAGGATGCGGTTATGGCTCAGAACCTGGCGTACTACTCCGCTGTGCTGGGAGACGACAAAGCTGTCAACATTACAGCCAGAGAGGTGCCGTCCACACGTGCCACTGATGATAGCTCAATAATTGATTTCCAATGGAAATACATGATGCAACATGGTGCATGCTTTGAGTGCAGACTTCAGATTCATTTTGAACTATATATATATATATATATATACTATTTTTCTTCGTTGCAGGTTGTTAAGCAGCACATTAAGAGGTCTTTGCTGGAAAAAGAGCTTCTTTACTTTGGCTATGAGATGTTTGGTAAAACATTTGTTGATCCAGTAAGTGTATTAATATGTGCTATGATACCCATATTTATTATAAACATAGTTAGAATAAAATCTCATTCTGTCCCAGGACACATGGACCCCTGAGGACATCATACCTAAGAAACTAAGAGACAAACAAAAGTAAGTGTACCTTTGTTGTTGCATGTGATTTATTTAGACAGAAGTTCAGCTGACCTGATGTTGGTTTCCTCTGTGCACGCAGGGCGGACAAAGAAACAGCTGCGAGGATTACAGAGGAGATCAGTAACCTTATGAAAGAGATCGAGACACTTGTAGAAGAGAAGAGTAAAGACTCATCAGACCTGGTCAAGATGGTAAAAGATGGTAAGACTTTATAAAATTCAACATATGTGAAGGGATAAGCAAGTTACAAGACCTGGTCCTGCAACTGGTGCTTTTTCAGATATCAATCCAGCACCTACTCAAGAAACTGCCAGCAAACTCCCGGAAACCCTGACATCCTCATCTCTGAACGGTTCCCAGCGGATCGTCCTGGATGGTGTAATCACATCCGACGAGTGTCAGGAGCTCCATCGCCTCTCAAGTGTATGCTTGACATTTCTTTCTATTTCCCAGAAGATAATTTGTATTTTCTGCAGTCAACTAAATATTTATATTTTCTGATTGACCTAAATCTCGCAGGAAGCAGCTATTCAAGATGCTTTTAAAGCAACACCCTCCCCTCATTCGGCGAGTGAGATGTTTCAGGATATTATGGTTCTCAAAGCTCTACAGGTGACACCTACGTTACTAAAGGGCTTAAAAAATCCTCTTGAATTCAATGAAATCATGAAACTAATATTTGCACCATGTTCTAATCAGTTAAAGGAACATGCAACACATTAATATTAAATTATGTTTCTATTTGAATATATTTTAAAATGTAATTTATTCCTGTGATGCAAAGCTGAATTTTCAGCATCATTACTCCAGTCTGATGTCACATGCTCTTCAGAAATCATTCTGATATGCTGATTTACCTCTCAAGAAACATTTCTGATTATTATCAGTGCTGAAAACAGATTTGCTGCTTAATTTTCTTTTTTCATGATTCTTGAATCCTGAATGGAAAATACAAAAGGACAGCTTTTTTGAAATAGAAATATGTTGTAACATTATACAGCAAATCTCTTTTCTTTCACTTTAAATCAATTGAATGTGTCCCTGCTGAGTAAAAGTATTAATTACCTAAAAAAATCTTACTGACCCAAACTTTTGAACAGTATTAAATGTATAAAAAACATAATGAAAATTAAAGATGCTTTATTGCACCTTAAGAGTTCATGGAATCGTTCTATTAAAAGATTCTTTATATTTTTAAAATGGACTCCACACTAAGGAAAAAAAAAAGACCTGTTCACTAAAAGGTTATTTGAGGAACAAAAAATGGTTTATTTTTTTCAGTATATATGAAAATAATATCCTTTATGGTATTAGGCAGATTTAAATTTAGTAGACTCTGTATTGCAAATACAAATGTGATGCTCTTTGATTTTTCTGGAAATATGTTGACTTTCTTTACTGGTATATTGTATTTTAATTCATCACTTTAAAGCTTTTTTTTCCTTATACCTTGGTCAGGAGGGTCTGGTTCCCTTGAAGAGTGCACGTTTGTTGTCCGACCTCAGTGAGAAAATTCGAAAGGTTCTGGAATCCAACTTTGGTCTGGAATCGCCTCTGTATTTCTCTAGCTCAAACCTGGTCTGCCGATCTGCCATCGGTAAACTGGCTTTTTTTCTGAGAAATGCACATTATTTTTGCATCTTGAACACAGATCTATTTAGTTCGCAAACAAGCTTATGTTGGTCTCTCTTTCAATCCAGAGAAACAGGAGGAGCGTGCAGACTGTCTGCTCATCTCAGAGCTCAACGACTGTATCAAAGATCCATCAGCATACAGTGATCAAGGCTACAGGTTTGCTCCCTGAGGAACCAGTCTAGCATCATGGTTATTTAGTTTATACTGTTTTCACTAATACATTCTTTTTGTTGCTTCGTAGTGCCATTTTGTACCTCAATGACAACTTTGAAGGAGGAGATTTCATCTTCACTGAGTCAGATGCCAAAACAGTCTCTGTAAGATTTCTAAATGTTTTGCATTATTTTTATTCAGACTAGAGAGCTGTGTAGAGGAGTAACTAACTACCGTATTTTCCGGACTATAAGTCTCACTTTTTTCATAGTTCGGCTGTTCCTGTGACTTATAATCAGGTGCGACTTATTTATCAAAATTAATTTGACATGAACCAAGAGAAAACATTACTGTCTCCAGCCGCGAGAGGGTAATGTTTTCTCTTGGTTATTGTGTCTAAATAAATGAGATTTACAGTCCAGTGTGACTTATATATGTTTTTTTCCTCATCATGACGTATTTTTGGACTGATGCGACTTATACTCAGGTGCGACTTATAATCCGAAAAATACAGTAACTAAAATAAGTAATGCTATTAATATGAAATTACATATTTCAGTAATGTTACTACTATGTTACTACTAGACAGGATTTAACTAGCTATCTAACTAATCAAACACTATACCTTGGAATATGCCTTCACTGTTAAGTAGCATTGGAAAGTCTGATTTATTTTAGCAAATCAGTTTTTCAAACAGTTCATTTCAATTAACTAGTTCAAAAATGAGATTCGTGTATGTTTGCTTTTTGTATTTAAATAAATATTGTTTTATGTATCCCTATTTTACGGGTTCCTGTAAACTGAGTTAAATGTGGTTTTATCTACTTTAAGCGCACTGTTGCTTGACAAACTACAATTTCAAAGTAGCTTCCCCAGCATTGCCAGTGAGTTATTTTAGACTTGGTCGATGTCAATGCAGAAGCTTCTTCTGTTAACTGTGTTGATAAAATGTGCTTTTTTCTAAGACTGATACTATTTGACTCTACCCTCTCTTCAGTCTGTAGTGAAGCCTCGGTGTGGTAAAGTCGTGGGATTCAGAGCTGGACAGGAGACCCTTCATGGAGTGATGGCAGTAACCAAAGGCCAGAGGTGTGCTGTAGTGCTTCGGTTCACTCTGGATCCTCTTCACAATGAGAAGGCAAGTATGACTTTCACTGCAGTTTTGTGAATGGTAAAAAAAAGCAACATGATTAACTGTAGATTTAAACAGGAAAACTAAGACTTTCATGGGGTCTGTTGCCGTGTTGTTGTTGTTTTTAACCAAGACTGTTAAAATATTTAGTTAATTTAGAAATAAAGCTGAAATAAAATTAATATAAATAATAAATATTGAATAAAACAAAGTTCAACTGTAAAACGTAAATGTAAATTAGAAATGTGGCATTTGCAACTAGTTGAAATAAAATAAGTTGATGTACAAAATTACTAAATCTAAATAAATAAATTAAAATTAAATAGAAACATTCAAACTAATTATAAAGTTACTAGAACTCAAAACTAAAATTTATTTAAATTATCTAAAAATATTTAAATATTAAAAATATTGAATATTGAACAAACTGAAAAGAAATAAGTTGAAGTACAAAAATTACAAAAAAATTAAATGAATAATTAAGCAAAATAAATGTTAAAACTAATAAAAATGACAAAAGCACATAACAAAATTACTTGAACTTAAAACTAAGATTTAAATAAAAACTGAAAATATAAAAATAAAAGCCAATTCAAAGTATATATATATTTAAAAAAATCCTATAATAGTATAAATGCCACAGATCGGTTGACGTTGTAGTTGTTAAAAGTTCCCTCTTTGTCTCACCTTGTTGCACTTTGTTGTGTCTACAGGAACATTTACAGGCTGAAGAACTTCTGAAAAAGTTTTCCAGCCCACTTGAAGCTGATGTCCAGAGAACAGGAATGAACAGTGAAGCGAAACCCTCTGAACCTGAAGGAACAGTTTCTACTAAAACAACTGAAAAAGACACAGTAAAGACAAGCACATCTGCAGAACAACCTTCCACAGCTACAGAGGATAAGAAAACTGACAGCAAAGAGGTGAAGAAAAGTGAAAAACCAAAGGCAAAAACATCAAAAAAGCCAGCAAAAAAGAAACCCAAACAAAAGCTAAAGCAGACAAAACAAAGAGCAAAGAGTCAGACAAAACAAAAAACACCACAGCTGAGAAAAAGAAATCAAAAACAGCTAACAAGACAAAACCTGTAACATCAGACAAAAAGAAGAAAACAAGCAAAACAACTGTTAAAAATACTGCAGATGACAAGAAAACAAAGCCAACGACCACAGAACCTAAAGACTCTATAGCTGAAAATCACAAGGTTGAGTTATGAGCCTCATTCAGACCAGCTTCTGTGTTTTATTCTTTCTTTTTTATTTTTTAATAAGTGATGGAGGACTGCTGATGGATCTGTGTTTCTGTAAAAAAAAAAAGACTCATGAATTTGAAGCCGTATCACAGGAGAGCAGACTTGACAATCAAGTTGACTTGTATTTTCTCTTTTGTCTAAATTGTAATTATTTCTATTCTTGTCTCAGGAACTGAAATACAGTTGTGAAATTGTGTGCTCCTTGATGGCAGCTTTCAGAGATTACATTTGCCACTTTGCATTCCCACAATAACTAAATAAAAGCGACATGTTTTTAAATTATAACAATGCAGTATATTTTTATTGAGTTTTGCAGACCTCACAGACATGATGCTGAGATGTTGTAGGATGTGGTCATGATGTGCTTGTTTCCCCTTCTTAAATAATTCATTTAATTTTACCTATTTCATTATCCATAAATTAATTCTGTTTTCTACAGAACAGTGACTTGGCAAGGGATTTACTCCATGCACTACCGTAACACTGCAGTAGGTGGCAGCACGGTTCTGAGCGTCTGTTTTACACATTTTCTGAAATTACTCCAAGTTGTTCCCACCACCACCTGTTTGAGGAGTATACACACTCACACACACACACACACACAGGGGCGGATCTAGAAAAATATTGATGGGGTGGCGAGAAGGGGGCAGGAATTTTTGAGGGGTGGCAACATATGGCAGACGTATATATAATGAATTTAGTCACAGCTATCACAGATTGATGATAAATATATGTGCACACTACAAAAGGACACAGGCTATCATTTAAAAACTTTATCTCATACAATCAATGTCTTGCATTTGAAACAGTTCATATAAGGAATAAGTGACCATACCCAATAAGCACCACACACTCACTAATGCATTATAAAAGGTTCAGTGTTATCAATATGTCAATTTATTATAAGAAACAGTTATAAAGATTTTAATAGTCAATGACATTTCCAGCTGGGGAGACTCAACTGATTTTCTACTGTTTACTGTTAATCATCATCTAACTCAACCAGTCAAGAGCTACATTTAGCCTTAGATGTTATATGAATATGGTCCCTGAAGCATAGGTTTTATTAGCTGACAATAATAATAAATAAATAAACATTATAGGCACAAATGCAAATGTACTTTTAGAAATTGTTTCTGAAAAATATGGTGTTATTGTTTTGGCAAGCTTAAATTAAAACTTCTATGAAAACTTGTGTGATATTCCTTCAAAATAATGTTTTAGTATATCTTTTTTTTTTGAGTATATTTTACTAAGCAATTTCTTACATAATTTCTTTGAGTTATACCAAAATTTTATTTTAACAAGTTGTCGTAAAGACATTGCCGTTTCTGTCAGTCTGTGTATAAGATACAAATGAATGACGATAGTTTTATCAAATGAAATGGTGAATTCCTCTCATAGCGTGCTGACGTGCATGTGTAGCTTACATCATGTGTCAATATAGTGAAGAGCTGAAAACACCACGCGCGATTCAGTGTGTGTGTGTGTGTGTGTGTGTGTGTGTGTGTGTGTGTGTGTGTGTGTGCGTGTGTGTGTGTGTAGTAGAGCACACATTTCCAGAGACGTGTATAACAACAACTTAAGGGTTCCCATAAACAGGATTGTATTGTTGTGTCCCCCTTCCTCAAATATGATGGAAAAAAAAAACTGCTAAAGGGGTGAAAAATAACTTTAATCAAATAAAAAACTAAATGAATAAATTGTATTATTTAGAAATCACAATTGTAGCTCTCGACAATTACCTGTGGCTATAACTTTATTATGTCTCTAATTTATTTTATAGTCTCAAGCATTCAGAAATCATGCAAAAGGAAAAGCAGTTTTACTATGATAAAACCCATGGTTTATTTTTGTAAGGGTTGTGATATGCACGTTTTTTGTTGAAGAAATTATAAAGCCTGTGTCATCTGTAGCAAAAAGGTGGCCAAAAATGAAAGATTAAGTGAATATTTGAATGAAATGTTTGGTCAGTAGCCTGCAGCAATCACATGGCATTTGTAATAACATGTAGGCCTACATAAATTGTTTATTTTGTTTTTGCCTACATTATGTTTTTTAACAGTGTTATAAATAACCAATCATTATTGCCTCATTATTTTTTTATATAATGCATTTTAAGCCATTTTAGAGGCTATTGATGGCTTAGGTCTGTTTTTATAGCAACAACAACAACAACAACAACAAAATATTACAGTTCGCGAATCATTTGAGTCCGTTCGGGAGTTCAAAGCGGATTCGCGAATCATTTGAGTCAGTTTGGGGATTGCAAATCATTTGAATCAGTTCGGGAGTTCGTAGCGGGATCGCGAATCATTTGAGTCAGATGGGGATCGCGAATCATTTGAGTCAGTTTGGGAGTTCGGAGCGGGATCGCGAATCATTTGATCAGTTCGGGAGTTCAAAGCGGGTTCGCGAATCATTTGAGTCAGTTTGGGGATCGCAAACCATTTGAATCATTTCGGGTGTTCGTATCGGGTTCGCGAATCATTTGAGTCAGTTCAGGAGGTCAAAGCGGGTTCGCGAATCATTTGAGTCAGTTTGGGGATCACGAATAATTTGAATCAGTTCGGGAGTTCGTAGCGGGATCGCGAATCATTTGAGTCAGTTTGGGAGTTTGGAGCGGGTTCGCGAATCATTTGAATCAGTTTGGGAGTTCGGAGCGGGATCGCGAATCATTCGAGTCAGTTTGAGAGATCGGAGCGGGTTCGCGAATCATTTGAATCAGTTCGAGAGTTCGGAGCGGCTTCGCGGATCATTTGAATCAATTCGAGAGTCCGGAGCAGGTTCGCAAATCATTTGAGCCAGTTCGGGAGTTTTCCTCTATTTTAAGTATTTTATTTGTTCTACTTTATGCCTGGTACACACAATTTTTTGGACAACTACATCTGCAATTATATTCAAAGCTGTCTTTAGAACACCTACAATTACTTTTTAAAGAGTCTCCTCTTCCATCTGCTTGACATAGTCATTTACTGCTGCAAATAGATAGGTCTGAGTCCTTTAATTAATTTACTGGAAAAAAAAAACACCTTTCTGAAGGACATCAGATTAAAGTGCAGTAATCATTATTATTAATATACATTATTAGACAATCGATTCTGTAAAAAAAGACAACTTTTTATATATGACAAAGTATAGATGAATAACATTATCACCATAAAGTTGAAAAATGGTACCTGCTTTAAAAACAACCGCAAATAACTCTTTTTAAACAGCTATTAGAGATACTGTATTTCTAAAGGAATCCAGTCAATCATGGTGTGGAGTCAAATCTTTAGCATCAGGCAGATTTGAGGTCATGCTAGTGTACTCTTCAAAGCTGACACAAGTACCTTTTAGCATGTAGCTTTTAACATTTTAAATTTACAGTCTTTCTCTTTGGGGAAAGGCTAAAGATATTTGATGATCTTGACTCATATCCATATTATGGTCTTGTATGCGTTCCAGAATGAGGACGTTACTTCATCTAAATTATTTGTTGCTATTAGCGATAGCATGCATCAAATCATATTAAATGAATGATGACTAAACTTTCTAGGATAGCCTACTATGCACTTATTGTTGGTTTGTTGTTGTTGTTTTCGTGCTTATTTAGAAATGGCTGTTTAGCATACTTAGAATTTTCATGCTTACCAGTAAACAATATGGTAAAAAAATTGGCTAGCGAACCAAACCCCATTGTTTTGGTGGTCATAATCATAATCTTTTGAGGAAATGATAAGCTGTTACACCATGTCCTTGCTGGTCACTGCAGTCTTGGGTTATTTGTTGACATTTTATCATTTCCATCTAAAGTCTTTATATAATGCACAGTGCACAAAGTTTTAAAGCATAAGAGCAACTGATTAATTTCATTCTAATGAGTTTTGCTCTTATTTATTAGGTCACAGCTTGCAAAGAGTCATTGAATAGTCCACCTGGAAAGTGCCGGCAACTGAATAGTGGAAGTGAATGTGAAAGGTGAACTGTGGCAGCTGCAATGAGACCCCTCATGTGTCTTTACCTCCTCTTGTTAGTGGCACAAACAGTTCTTCTTGTGTGCCTCCCACTGCTGAGGAGTGGGCAGAACTAGCCATGAGCAGAATGCCAGGGACTAATGGGTACAATGACTCTTACAGTCAAAATGTTACTCGAAGGGCCTGTTACACTGGGTGGAAAGTATATTTAAGCACAGTATCAATTACCTCTAGGTTTTTTTTCATGTTTTAACTTTAACCAAGGGTCTTATACAAACAAACAAACAAACAAACAACAAAAAACTATGTTTAATTTATTTTTAGACATCAAATAATACCTGTAAGAATTTTTTTTTATTTTGTATTTTTTTGTAATAATAATAAAATTGTTATTGGAGTAAGTCTTTCTACCACATAATCCATTGTCTTGCTGTTTCATTGTTAATACACAAACAAATATTTCAGAATTTAGTTATCACAACTTTAATTCAACATTAGAATAAAAAAATAATGCATTCTTACAACTTAAAAAGTAAGTGTTCATGTTTGCTTTAACTTTACTTTAGCTATAAATTATCTCAACAAATTCCAAGATGTTGTATCTAATTGCAACAGCATTTTTCAAGGAATCTATTCAGAAGATCTATTCATCAAAAGAATCCTGAAAAAAAGTATCACAAGTTGCAAAAATGAAAACACTGATAATAATTCAGCATATTAGAATGATTTCACGTGAAGGATAATGTGACACTGAAGACTAATACGATGCTGAAAATTCAGCTTCACAGGAATACAGGAACAAACACAGAATAATTACAGGAATATTGAAGTATTTTAAAGTAAATTAAAATAGAAAACTGATATTTTAAATTGCAATAATATTTTGCAATATTAAAAAAAAAATGCAGCCTTAATGAGCATAAGATAATTATTTAAAAAACAGCAAAAATCTGCAGTAATAGTACAGAAGATCAGCACACAAGATCAGTACAGTATATATATATATATATATATATATATATATATATATATATATATATATATTTCTATTTATTCATATTACCTGTACACATAATTTAATTTGGCTTTTCGCATCTGTATGTTTATTTTGTCGCAGCATATTAATATCTCTTTACATTTTATTTTTTATTCCTTAATTATATTACAATGCGTCTTGCAATTTATGTGCACTACACAAAATATACACTACTAAGTATGCTTTAAGGAAAGGGACTAAATAGCAAAATACCACTTCAGTACATCATCGCCAGTGTTCTTCTAATCCTTTGAGGAGAAAGTCTTGTTGGTAGGTTTGTTGGCGGTGATTAAAGACAGCGAGGGAAACCACCCTGAAAATGGCAAAAAGCCATTAGCAATGACCACACACTCCTGACTTCATGCTAATATGTTATAAAATATACCTGATTTTACATACCTTAGGAGTCTACAGTGTTGTGATTGCTGGTGTTCGGATGCCTGGTGCAGACCTTTACTGTTACCACACATCCATTGTCTTTTGTCTGAGCTGATGAGATGTAAAACAAATGCAAAATAATTCAGAGTTCAATGGTAGTGTCTTTGGAAGCAGTTTCTGTAGTGTTGTATGTTTTCTTTTTTCATCTTCTCACCCCACACATGTCCATCTGACCCCTTACATGAGGACATTGACTTGTGTGCATAATTAGCATCGTTGTTGGCCAGTTCAAATTGTGACGTATATCACTAAAATGCTTGATTTATTTGTGTTTTGATGTTCATGGAGAAACTGTCACATGAAGTTTGTTTGCATGTTTGGTGGCGCACTCTTTGTCCTTTTCTCGAGCATGTGTCTTCGCTGTATGCTGTCTTTGTGTGGTGCTACCCGCAATGTCACACAAACTCAGGGAGACACAGACCACATTGTCTGCCTCAGGGATTGTGTTGTATGTGGCTGGCTATTGTTAGGATAGAAACGAAAAGCAAAGCCTTAACACTGTGACTGGCATACGATACAGTATTAGATGTATATATGCCTTTCATTTAGAAGTTATCCGTGGTCCATACCAAACGTTATGAAACAAGCTCTATTGTGTCCATACAAGATCTTTTCTATTACTCCATTATCAGATGTTTATAATGGCAATCACCCCTGAGCCTTACGGGACACAGAGGGGTGAATTCACTGAACAACCTGTGTCTCATTCACTAACACGGATGTGCAGTACTACATGCATGCATAATTTAATTAGGATGGTGGGATTGGATTTTTTTTTTAGTTAGGTTTAACGTTCTTGTATTCAAAAATGGATTGAGTGTGAGATTTTACTCAATAAAAAAGGTGATTTGTTCAGTGTTGGCATCTTACATTTTTACAGTAAGGTGGGATTTAGTGCACTGCGCTTAATGTCAAAACCAGGTCCCATGATAAGGTCATCTGCAGAGAATTGATTCTTCCTGTAAAGAAATGAGTAAAAGGGAAAGAAACCGCCAGTTCCGAGAAGTCAATGATGTGCCCTTTCAGAGAGGTGTCAGTTGAGGCTAAATAGGCACAGTTTTTCTTGTTTTCTGTCTATTCACAGGAAAAAAACATTAGATGAAAGTGAGGAGGTTGAAAGTATCCATTAGTGGTTTCCACAGAGACAGACTCAGCACGTCTCTCCCAGGGCAGGATTTAGCCGGACACAGCAGGACTGGTCCTGACAAAATTAATTCTAACTTTACTGTTTGAAAAGGTGGCCGAAAAACAGCAGCTAACAGGAGCTGACATGGAATCAGCCAAAGTTTCCATGAGGCTAGAGCAACAGGACAAAAGTTACAGACACAAATCAGAGTGTTAATCAGTTAATGGAGTGGATCTTAACACATTGGCAAGCTTTAATGACTTATTTGAATCAATTAAAATTATATTAAAAGTTAACTTTTTAGATCTTTGCCATGTCCCGCAGTTTATTTACCAGAGCGAGTAGCTAATCTCTAATGCAATGAACAACATTTATGCAAGTTCTGAAAATAAAAACATCTGAGTAAATGAAAATCAGTGGTGTTGGTGTGTCCATCTATATCAAACTATATGTTTTCCCCCCTCATAATCTGTAGTTTTTCTTGATCTTTTTTGACATAGAAATACTGTATGACTGGGTCATTTTAAGGTCATTTTGTTAAATCATTACCCTGACAGCTCTCATTCACTACAATCATAAATACACAAAAAATATTCTCATCTCTTTAACCAAGTTACTTAAAAATGTAACCAAATCTTGTGTAAACAGGGAGAGAGGGTGGCGTTGTTGGTATATTTTGATGGATGGCTGAATGATGACTTCAGTGGTTACTGCAATGAACTCTTGTCTTATTTCCCCTAAGACTTGGATCATTCCGGTGCCGGGCTGGGACAGGCCCCAAGTCAGTGCGATTGTGCTTGGGGAAACCAAAATGCTCATCCTTACTTGCTGGAGGAGGGAATGGCTTGTCTTCACATGGTAGGAGGTGCAGAGAAACAAGAGAATGGTGAAGAGAACTTCATGGTATCTTTGAGATTGCATTTGGAAATTGGATGGAAATTAATTACCAAAATGGGGATTTAGGTATAGCAAAAAGGTTGAGTCTATATAGTTTAACACTTTGCCAGCCATCTCCAGCATTTTTGATCTTCACAATATTTTTGATGGCCCCCAAAATATTCTGTGGTATGAATATCTGAACATGCAGTATGTCAAAAAAAAGATCAGAGCCTCTGCTTTTAAACAAAAACCTGTCTTATTCTAGGATTTAAAAAAACAAATAATTTTCAACGCTTGAATGTGGTTGAGTTTCATGAAAAAATAATATTTTGAACAAAAAGCTGAGAAAATTGCATGTTTGTCAAAGTCAACGTCTGGATCGGATCCAGAATGCTGATCAAAACATAGATGGAGTAGATCGCCTCCATCAACACCCCAAAGCTTCACAGTCTTACACAGCTTCCTGGGTTGGCATTTCACTCGGTAATGGCAGATTTGATTTACAGTATATGTTGTTTATTGTTTCATAATGGCGTTCTTTTACATATGCATCTGATTATTATTTTATTTTTTTTGCGCTTCTTCTTCACTGGGTTTTGATCCAGACATTCGGTACTCTTTCTAAATATGTGTAATAGCACCTCCTATCATATAAGAGTGAAAACATGCAAAGCCAGAAAAATGTTGTCAGTCGTGGGGCAAGAGCAAATGGAATCATTAAAATTACAGAATTAGTGTGAAGTGTCAGTCAGCCAAGTATGGTGACCCATACTCAGAATTTGTGCTCTGCATTTAACCCATCCAAAGTGCAC
The DNA here is from genome assembly GCF_003368295.1 of Carassius auratus. Classification (NCBI taxonomy): domain Eukaryota; kingdom Metazoa; phylum Chordata; class Actinopteri; order Cypriniformes; family Cyprinidae; genus Carassius; species Carassius auratus. The sequence goes on along the minus strand of NC_039278.1, from coordinate 17,267,667 downwards.
ACACACAGCAGTGGACACACACACTGTGAACACACACACGGAGCAGTTGGCAGCCATTTATGCTGCGGCGCTCGGGGAGCAGTTGGGGGTTCAGTGGCTTGCTCAAGGGCACCTCAGTCGTGGTATTGCCGGCCCAAGACTCGAACCCACAACCCTAGGGTTAGGAGTCAAACTCTCTTAACACTAGGCCACGACTTCCCCAATTATTAGCAATTAGCAATTTCTTGTGGGTCTTTCCAGATCTGTCAAATAAAGATGTTGGGTTGTCATTGTCCAGAGTTAGAGGCACAAATACAGGAAAAAGGAAAATTTTGCCACCGTATTAGATATTGCTTGGACAGTGTTCTGTTTTCTCTGGGCGGCAAAATGCCCTTATACTCTTTGAGGTCACTAAAGACCTAAGGGCCGCCACATAATAGTGGATTAGCCCAACACATTCCCCTTCTAATCCCCCATTTTCAAGCCCCCGCATCCAACACAGCTGCTCTGCCCTGGGGCTTGGACCCATTTGAGGGCATGTTGATGTTGGCTACTCTCTCCCTCCCTCCAGCCCAGGTGGAGACTCTCGAGCAGAACTTTCAATAGGCACCACTCCAGCCTGATGTTTTTCTGTCGGTCAGGTGGAAGAGGCAATTCATGGGCCATGGGAAACAAAGAGCCCATCCGGACCTAGATAAGTGCATAGCCAAATAAGAGGGACCCCTGTTGTTCTTGTTCTTTTCTAGACGTCGCTGCCATTGAGTGGACACTGATGTCTTGAAAAGCAGGCTCAACACGAACCCTTCAAATGTACATTATGGAAGGGGGACATAAGAAAAGATCCCTCTATCCGAGTCTGATGAATGCAAGAGGCTTCCTTAGCTGTATGCTTACAATAAAGGCAAAAGAAGGAAGAGTGGGCAACGACAATGGAAAAAGCAATTATGGGAACGGGTAATAGGGGTCGGGCCACAAAAGTCTGTCCTTTCCCATGTCGGAGTGCATGGCGCAGGTCCCCGTCCTCTGGGAGGTCTCTCCCATGCATTGGGAACACTCGGGTCTCGTTAGCTGGAATATGATTTGGTATCTTTGATCACGTCAGCTGACTTTTAAGCTCAGCTTAGTGTTGTAAGGGCCTGGAAAAAGAGGAGTAGAAAAATGGACAGAAACTGACCACTTTCTTTAATGCAAGGACAGATTTCGTGCTTGGCGCATGTTGATGGCAAATCTGGAATGGGGTCATTCAGCCACATATGGGTTTCAGAACTATGATGAGAAGAGGCGCTGTCACATGACACAGCCTCTTTGATCATGCTCGAAACTCTCCTTCCTCTTTTCAATAACTTTGTTAAATCTTCATTGACAATTGCTTCCAGTAGAGTCAACATCAGATCACTACGGACTGTCTTGACAGCTTGCATTTTGGAAAAATAAATACTCTTAGTACTACTTTTGTCCTGCTGTCTAGCAATATACCGACAGCTCAGTGCCCAAATGTATTGTTTCAGCTCAACACATCTAGAATATTGCATATCGTTTTCCTTTGTGTGCAGTATAAGATTTTCAAATTCAAACCACATGTACATAACATCGGCTGAGTACACTTTATAATTTGATAACGCCCTAATTTGTTTAGTTCATCAATTTCATTAACCAGTTTCCTGTGTTGTAGACACTGAGTCATGTGATTTAGACTGTTTGTACAAAATGAAACAACTTTTTGTTATATTCAAAAACTTTTAGCATCTTAAAGGTGGAATAGCCTTCAATTTTGCTACTTTTGCCCAGATTATTCCCCTGATTAAAAGTCTGGAGTAAGTAGCTGGGTTTCCGTTACCCTGCTTTTATGAGCATTTTGAAGTATAGCATCAGAATTGAGTGATGGAAACACTGAAATTCGCAAAAAAGTTTTGACAGCCGCTTGAGGTTTTTTGACTTGTGCAAAAAAAGGGTTATTGCAAATAATGGGACATGTAAATGCATTTTGTGAAAATAAATTCCTCCAAGCATATAAAAAAAAAGTAATTTTTTTTATAGTAATTGACAGTACTACATATATTATAAGTAATTGACTTTGTGATATGGGGCAGCAAATCCTGACTAACCAGCAGACCGATCTTGTTCCACAGCATCTGAAATGTTGTTATATGGTCATTCAGAAATGCCTGAGCAAAGTCTGTCAAAGTATTTTTATATAATTGCCTCCCAGAACTGTTAAACAACTGTGTTCCCAAACAGCAGCATCCACCTCCGAAAACAAAAACCAAATTTATTGTGTTTCGTCTACTCATTCAGAGGTACAAATATATATTTTTTTAAATAGGAAAATTATTATATTCAGTAGATTATCCTACTTTTCTTATTGAAGTATATAGTGGCAGTTTATCAGGAAGTATTCTTTTTGACTCGTTGGATGGAAACGTTACTTGTTCACATATGTTTTGCATGATATTACAATTTTATGAAGTTAAATTCACAACTTTGGATGGAAACCCGGCTAGTATTGACTCAAGCTGCTGAAAGTCAGAGCCAGTCTGATGATTTTGGGAATCCAATGCTGACAAACTTCACAGAAAAGGGGATTTTATTATTATTATTATTATTATTATTATTACTATTTTCTTATTCAGACTATGGTTCCATCCATTCAGAGGATATCAAACATATTTGATATTTTGAGCTGATTTTTATAACACATGTTGTTTTCATTTTTCATGCATTTCCTAGTAATGAGGAGAATGTTTCTTTGTGAGTTTGTTGTATTCAGTGTGCCATGTAAGCAGACAAACCGGATATTCCCCAGTAAATGCGAGTTGTTCGTCATTAAAAAAGTGACGTCAACTCAGGTGGACACCACCAACTGAGATCACATGACTTATAATAGGCATGAAATTCGCCCAGGCTGCAACAAGGGCTCTCCTCTGTCGTACGAGACCAATGTTTTGCTAATTTTTTTGTTGACTTTTCAAAATATTGTGGAAAGCAAAACACTTTATAATTTTATTTGCATCTGCATCCATTCTATTTCATGCTTTTTACTTCCTTTTCCGGGTCATAACATTTACATTTGGTAGTTTCAGCAGTGTATAGTGTAAATGCAAAAATCGGATACGGGTCACTTTTAAAAGATCATGTAAGCGGGTTGTCAAAAAAATCGGATATAGTCAGAAAATCGGATTTGGGCATCAAGACCTGCAGTGTTAATGCAGCCTTAGACACTGTATTGTAACCAATAGCAGTTGAATTGACTGTAATATTGTACATTGTTTGGCATTTCAACCTTAATGCAACACAAAAAACATATGAATCTACATGCGTATTGTTGCAGAATAACATGAGTCCTGTAGGCATTTGCGCACCTCTTCTCTAATTTACTCCATTTTGCCCTAACTGCATGTAACTTTCTCTTTTTACTCAAGTCTGCTATCTACAGAGGTGAAAAGAAGCTTTGAATGCCTCATTGTTAATTAGCCTGCAGTGAACTTGACCAGATGGTCTTTTCAATGGTCAAAGTTTCCCAGAGAGCTCCTAAGCCGCTAAAGTTTGGGCCAGTGAAGGAGGGGGACTTTCACTACAATCCACTTCAGTTTCACCACTGCTTTTTGTCTCTTCTATCTCCATCCATATCCATACTGCTTTATACATTGCAATGCAATATGATGCAATATGTGATCACTCTTCTTTGCAGAACTGCTCAAGTTCAGTTATAACTGATGGTGAGTGTTTGTGGACTGCAGTCTTCAAGTCATTGCACAGATTTTCAGTGCAGTTAAAGTCTGGGCTCTGACGAGGTCATGCATGGACATTCACCTTTTTCTCCTTCAACCACTGTGTGATAAGTTTAGCTGTTTACTTTGGGTCATTGTCATTGTGGCGGAGGCGTGGTTTAGCGAAGTCTGCAACGGGAGAGCGAGTGAAGAGACGAGCGGCGATAAGTGGTTCAGGTGAGAAACAAGTAACACCTGGATCTTGTTTCAGTGATTGGCGTGGGGAACCCGCATTTAAGGAGCGCGACAGCCGGCGAAAGGAGAGAGAGACAGGGACTCGTGAGCGCAGGAAGCTGGAGAGCGATCGAGCAAGTCAGACGCAGTATTCGTGGCCGAAGTGCTGTTAGAGAGTGCGCGCACCTGCCGCGCTTGTTTGTTTATTTGTTTTGTTTTTGTTTTGGAATAAAGCCTCTCACAAGCCCCGTACGCCGACTCTGGTCTCCTTCCTCTACTCTGATTGAACTTTCATTACACTGGTGCCGAAACCCGGGAGGAAGGAGAGCGTTCGCCATGCAGACTCCGTCAGCTACATCAGCCTCGCCATTTGCGGACATCATATCATCGCTTGCGGGCCTGCACCAAGAACACCACCAGGCCCTGCTGGACCTGCGGGCCGACCAAGACCACCGGTTCCAGGCGATGATGCGGGCCCAGCAGGAGGACCGCGAGCTGGTCCGGAGCTTGCTGGACCGGGAGGCTCGGACGGGGATGGCCTCCCCCAGCGCCCCGCCCCCTCACATGCCACTCACCAAGATGGGACCCACTGACGACCCGGAGGCTTTCTTTGACTTGTTCGAGCGGACGGCGGAGGCGTGTGGGTGGCCGGTGGACAGCTGGCCCGTACGGGTGATCCCTCTGCTGTCAGGGGAGGCCCAGAAGGCGGCCCAACCACTACCCGTCCCGAACCTCCTGGTCTACGCCGACCTCAGACGAGCCATCCTCCAGAGGGTGGGCCTCAGCCCAGAACAACATCGCCAGCACTTCCGGTCGCTGGAGCTGGCCGAGGCGGGCCGACCCTTTGTGTTGGCGCAGCAGCTCCGGGACTCGTGCCGCAAATGGCTGTTGGCCGGGGACGGCGACGCCGAATCCATCATCAACGCGGTGGTACTGGAGCAGTTCATCTCCCGCCTTCCAAAGAAGTCCGCCCAGTGAGTCCAGTGCCACCGCCCAGCGTCGCTGGATCTGGCCATCCAACTGGCGGAGGATCAGCTGGCGGCGTGCTCCGGGGTCGGCGAGCCCCTCCTTGCTGTCTCTCTCTCTCTCTCTGTTTCCCCCCCCCCCCCCCCACTACGAAATCTCTCCCTCTCCCTAGGTCCCGTTGGGTGGGGCCACCGAGGGCTGCGCCCCGCTGGAGGGTGGCGATGGAGCCTGCGGCCGGGGCCCGAGGTCCCGCACGAGGGATGGCCGCTCCCCAGCGACGGGGGAGTGAAGACACTCCGGCTGCTTCCCCACGTCAATCCCCTGAGCCACTTCCCGCCACTAGGGCAGCGGGGAGACCCGGGCCAGCCTGCTGGCGTTGCGGGGATCCGGGCCACTTTGTGGACAGGTGCCCGATGATGGAGGTGGGGACACTGGTCCGGATCCCGGACGACCCGCAGGCTGCCCCCGATCAAGCCGGGCTGTACCAAATACCCGTGAGTATTAAGGGGGGTACCTATCAGGCTCTGGTGGATTCAGGTTGTAACCAGACCTCCATCCATCAAAGCCTGATACAATCCGGGGCATTGGATATGGGCCGCATGGTTAAGGTGAGGTGTGTGCACGGGGATATAAGGGAATATCCATTAAAAGCCATAGGTGTTAAATTTCGGGGCCATAAGCATAGTGTGGAGGTGGCCGTTAGTCCGCGCCTCCGGCATCCGCTAATTTTGGGGACGAATTGGCCAGCGTTTCAGCATTTACTAGGGTGTTTGACAGCGGGTGCCTTCGGGGGAAAGAACCGGCCGGGGGGCGGGGCGAGCGCTCAGGTGGGAGAATCTGTCCCGGGGCCTAGCGGGGCGGTCTCAGCGGAACCGAGCGGCATGGCGAGGCTAAACCTTGCCGGCTGCGATGACTTTCCCCTGGAACAATCCCAGGACGAGACGCTGAAGCATGCCTTCGAGCAGGTCAGCTCGATCGATGGGCGGGTCCTCCACCCTGAGCGTCCCCTATCCCACCCGTATTTTGCCGTAATTAAATACGGGTTGTATCGAGTGACCCACGACGCTCAGACAAATGAAGATACAACCCAGCTGTTAGTACCGCGGAGCCGTCAGGAAATGCTTTTCCGGACGGCGCATTGTAATCCTATGGCAGGGCACTTAGGAGTAGCAGCAACACTAAATCGTCTAACGACCCGATTCTTTTGGCCGGGCATTCACGAGAACGTGCGCAGGTGGTGCGCGTCTTGTCGGGAATGTCAGCTGGTAAACCCACCGGCCGTTCCAAAAGCGCCTTTGCGCCCTATTCCTCTAGTGCAGGTCCCCTTCGAGCGAATTGGTATGGACCTGATCGGGCCGTTAGAGCGATCCGCACGGGGACACCGTTTCGCGTTAGTCTTAGTGGATTACACGACACGGTATCCGGAAGCAGTGGCGCTCCGCAACATCTCAGCCAAAAGTGTGGCGGATGCCTTGTTTCGTTTAATCTCCCGCGTGGGAATCCCAAAAGAGATTCTCACGGACCAGGGCACCGCGTTTATGTCGCGCACGTTAAACAAATTGTACGGATTATTGGGCATTAAAGCTGTGCGTACCAGCGTCTATCACCCACAAACGGACGGTCTGGTCGAACGGTTTAATCGCACATTAAAAACCATGATCCGGAAATTCGTACATGAAGACGCGAAAAATTGGGACCGTTGGCTAGAACCCCTCTTTTTTGCTGTGCGCGAAGTCCCCCAAGCCTCCACGGAGTTTTCCCCCTTCGAGCTTCTCTATGGACGTCAGCCCAGGGGGGTGCTAGACGTCCTGAGAGAAACTTGGGAGGACGGACACTCGGATAGCAAAAATGAAATTCAATATGTCCTGGACCTGCGCGCAAAACTCCATACACTGGGGCGGCTCTCTATGGAGAATTTGCTTCAGGCCCAGGGCAGACAAAGCCAGCTATATAACCGGGGAACTAAGCTACGAGAATTTGCACCGGGAGATAAAGTGCTCGTTTTACTGCCAACCTCTAGCTCCAAATTGTTAGCCAAGTGGCAAGGACCATTTGAGGTCACACGGCGGATAGGAGATCTCAATTATGAGGTAGTACGGACAGATAGAGGCGACTCATGGCAAATCTACCACCTCAACCTCCTTAAAAAATGGAGCGGGGAGGAGTCAGTGTTGCTAGCGACGGTAGTGAGTGGGGAGGAGGATCTCGGGCCAGAGGCGATTATTAAAGGAAAACCCCTCGAACTGGCTCTAGGAGGGGACCACCTCTCGCCCTCGCAGCTCACTGACATCGCGCAGTTGCAGGTAGAATTTGCAGACGTGTTTTCGCCCCTACCCGGCCGTACGGACCTGATTCAGCACCACATTGAGACAGAGCCGGGAGTCGTAATTCGCAGCCAGCCATATAGATTGCCTGAACACAAAAAAAAGGTAGTTCAGACCGAATTAGAGGCTATGCTGGGGATGGGAGTAATCGAGGAGTCACACAGCGATTGGGCGAGCCCGATAGTTTTGGTGCCCAAAACGGACGGCTCGGTACGGTTCTGTGTAGACTATCGCAGGGTGAATGCAATTTCCAAATTTGATGCTTATCCAATGCCGCGGATTGACGAGTTGCTCGATCGGTTAGGCACGGCTCGTTTTTATTCGACATTGGACTTAACCAAAGGTTATTGGCAGATCCCCTTATCTTCCATTTCCAAAGAAAAGACCGCCTTCACCACGCCGTTTGGATTACACCGATTTGTTACGCTTCCGTTCGGCTTGTTCGGGGCCCCGGCTACGTTTCAGCGCCTCATGGATCGAGTGCTGCGGCCCCATGCTGCATATGCTGGACTGGCGGCGGCATATGGAGCATGTGAGGGCGGTCCTCAGGGCGCTGAGACGGGCGGGGCTAACGGCCAACCCGAAGAAGTGCGCAGTTGGGCGGGTGGAGGTAAAGTATCTGGGCTTCCACTTGGGCCACGGGCAGGTGCGTCCCCAAATTGATAAGACGGCAGCAATTGCAACCTCTCCCAGGCCCAAGACCAAAAAGGAGGTGAGGCAGTTCTTGGGGCTGGCGGGATATTACAGGAGGTTTATTCCTCATTATTCGGACCTCACCAAAAAAAGGAGGTACCAGATACGGTCCAGTGGACGGAGCCGTGCCAACGGGCCTTTACCCGAGTTAAAGCGGCCCTGTGTGGCGGGCCGCACCTGCACTCTCCTAACTTTGCTCTCCCCTTTTTTTTGCAGACCGACGCGTCGGACAGGGGGCTGGGCGCGGTCCTGTCCCAGGAGGTGGGGGGGGGGAGACCGCCCGGTGCTGTACATTAGTCGGAAGCTCTCCAAGAGAGAGACTAAGTACAGATCCATAGAGAAGGAGTGTTTGGCCATCAGGTGGGCGGTTCTCACCCTTCGTTACTACCTCCTGGGACGGGAGTTCACCCTCTGCTCGGACCACGCGCCCCTCCAGTGGCTCCACCGCATGAAGGATACCAACGCGTGAATCACCCGTTGGTATCTAGCTTTACAGCCATTTAAGTTCAAGGTGATTCACAGGCCGGGGGCGCAGATGGCTGTGGCCGATTTCCTCTCCAGGAATGGGGGGGGGGGGGGGGGGCTGCAGGCCGGATGGCTCCCCGGCCTGAGTCGGGCGGTGGGGGTATGTGGCGGAGCCGTGGTTTAGCGAAGTCTGCAACGGGAGAGCGAGTGAAGAGACGAGCGGCGATAAGTGGTTCAGGTGAGAAACAAGTAACACCTGGATCTCGTTTCAGTGATTGGCGTGGGGAACCCGCATTTAAGGAGCGCGACAGTCGGCGAAAGGAGAGAGAGACGGGGACTCGTGAGCGCAGGAAGCTGGAGAGCGATCGAGCAAGTCAGACGCAGTATTCGTGGCCGAAGTGCTGTTAGAGAGTGCGCGCACCTGCCGCGCTTGTTTGTTTATTTGTTTTGTTTTTGTTTTGGAATAAAGCCTCTCACGAGCCCCGTACGCCGACTCTGGTCTCCTTCCTCTACTCTGATTGAACTTTCATTACAGTCATGTTGGAAGATAAACCTTCTTCCCACTGACATCTTTCTGGCAGAGGGCAGCAGATTTTCCGCTAGAATTTGACATTATTTTGCTCCATCGATGTTTCCTTCTACATCACAGATAGATCTCTATCATAGTAGATTGTTTGCTTCATTTGCACTACCAAGGACTGAGATACTCCAGGAAAGCTCTTTTCATGATGAGTTAATTAAAATGTCCACAGCTGAACACAGCTGAAAGTCAAATAGCTTTGTGTGCCGTTGAGAAGGTGATTAGCTACACTTGATTGAGTTTACAAGTCATTTTTAGGAGGGGGTGATCCTTTTCCCAACTCATTGATCCTGTTTTTTTATTTATTGGTTTTATATCTTTCACTTGGATGTTATAAGTTGCACTGAGTAAAAACAGCTGGATAAAACAAAAACTGTGTCTGTCTTCATTTCAGTCTGCAAAACAACAAAATGTGATCATTTTAAAGAATAGTGATTATTTTCTATACCCACTATAAGTCTGCAAAATAAGCCATTCTTCTTTAATGCCTACAACTCAAATAATTATTAGGCATGTTTTTCTTTCTAAAAATGCCCAAATATTTTGGAAAGAACTCTTAATTTTTCCCCAGATAGGAATAAATGCTGGTAACTATCCTGGAAACCAGGATTTGCTTTACCCCACAATAAAGCATGTCACCAATATAATAAATGTTTCAACATTATATAAAATGTGTCATATGACTTATATAACCAATCAATCAAAATAAAATAAAATGAAACATTTGACACAACAGTTTCCAATGTGGTCGGGGCGGACTGGCCATCGGGAGCACTGGGACAATTCCAGGTGGCCTGACGGTCGCTCTGGCCTGCTGGCTGCCGCTGTGCAGTCGATCAGGCTGACGTGCAATAGGCTGGTATGCAACTGCGAATTAATTGACGGTTTTATGAATCTACGAATCAGGCGATCGCGGAGTGAAAATGATACTACCACATGACCAAACATCAGCGAAGCACTGCCTAATTGACTATATCCAGAGGCAGGCTTTATCTTAGAAAATTGTGCAAAAAATGGAGCCATAAATGCAAAGGAGGATCAGAGACGGAACGAATAAAAAGAAGCAAATTGCTGCAAAATCCCAGCCATGTTCGCCAGTAAGGGAGCAGGTCGATCAGAATTACATTTATATTTACTAGGTATGGGACGATTCACTGAAAAATTTGAACCGCTCGTTTCACCACACTCTTCTATAATGACAAAAAAGAACCCGTTTGGCACAAAGGTTCTTTGGCTATTATTCATTCATATATTACATAATACTGCAATATTTCATATCTGTAATTAAATTATTGTTTGTAGTAACTTAATATCACATTTTAGTCATGTTGATTTTTGGAGAAAAACTGAAATGGCACTCTTCGTGTGATATTGATTAACTACATACAATTATTTAAATATATACATTTTCTATCCCCATATCTTGAATTTTGTGATCATTCATATGCATTCATAAATTTATTTGAATACACCGAATAATGCAGTGAAAGAACGCACTCAAAATGAACACTTGCACTAGTATGACTTCATCATGTAGCTTTACATTAGCCTAGATGCGTGCACTTTTTAGGCACGATTTTTTTAGTTTTTGAATATACTTGATGATGTTAAAAGGCACATCATTAAAAAACAAAAAATATGAGTTCACATATCGCACCTAAACACGCTTGATGATTCGCAAACCCGCTACGAACCCCCGAACTGATTCAAATGATTTGTGATCCCCAAACTGACTCAAATGATTCACGAACACGCTACGAACTCCCAAACTGATTCAAATGATTCGCGATCCCCAAACTGATTCAAATGATTCGCGATACCGCTTTGAACTCCCGAACTGACTCAAATGATTCGCGATCCCGCTACGAACTCCCAAACTGATTCAAATGATTCGCGATCCCCAAACTGACTCAAATGGTTCGCGAACCCACTTTGAACTCCCGAATTGACTCAAATGATTTGCGAACCCACTTTGAACTCCAAAAATTGACTCAAACGATTCGCGAACCCGCTCTGAACTCCCGAACTGATTCAAATGATTCGCAATCCCCAAACTGACTCAAATGAGTTCGTAGCGCAAACCCGCTACGAGCTACCGAACTGACTCAAATGATTCGCGATCCCGCTCCGAGCTCCCAAACGATTCGCAATCCGCTACGAACTCCTGAACGGACTCAAATGATTCGCGATCCCCAAACTGACTCAAATGATTCGCGAACACGCTTTGAACTCCCGATCTGACTCAAATGAGTCGCGATCCCCAAACTGACTCAAATGATTCGCGAACCCACTACGAACTCCCGAAATGATTCAAATGATTCACGATCTCGCTCCGAACTCCCGAACTGACTCAAATGATTCGTGAACCCGCTCCGAACTCTCAAACTGATTCAAATGATCAGCGAAGCCGCTCAGAACATTTTGTATTTGTGATTAAATTATTGTTTGTAGTAACATAATATCACATTTTAATCATGCTGATTTTTGGAGAAAAACTGAAATGACACTCTTCGTGTGATAGCTACATAAAATGATATAAATATATAAATTTTCTAACCCCCATATCTTGAATTTTGTGATCATTCACATGCATTCATAAATTAATTTGAATACACCGAATAATGCAGTGAAAGAATGCACTCAAAATGAACACCTAGTATGACTTCATCATGTAACTTTACATTAGCCTAAATGCGTGCACTTTTTAGGCACGATTTGTTTAGTTTTTGAAAATACTTGATGATGTTGAAAGGCAAATCATTAAAACAGCCATACAATCTGCTGTATGACACATATGGCCAAATCAAGTTTTTTTTATTATTCTTGGCATCCATGAATAAAAGTCATATGGGTTTGGAACAACAAAGGTAAACAAGTAAATGGTGACAGAATTGTTTTTTTAGTTTTTTGGGTGAATGAATGCTTTAATTCTACTGATAATTGTTTTCAGTTATTTGTGCTATGCCACTTCTAAATATTTCTCCTTATATGAACTGTCTTTTGCTAATTTCAGCGAACAAAAAGATGCAAGACTGCAAACTTTCCAGTACTCCTGTGTTCTGATAATCCGCTTTCCACCCAGTCCCAGGAGGTTTGTCTGTTTTATCCTTCTTCATTAAATGTCTTAAAATTGCTTGGTTATTGACCAGTAATGCTAGGAGATTGCAGATATACAGTAGGAATTTTGTTATTTACTACTTTTTTCAGATTATATTAAACCTGGAAAATATTGGAGAAGATCAATTAAGTTTTCAGGAGCACATTACTGTGATAAATGCTGAACTACGTAAAAGACAACCTAACTACACAAACATATAAAAAATCTAATGAGATGCGCTCTTTCTAAAAGAGTTGATTTAATGACAAAATCAACATGAGAGGTCATGTTCCCATTTCTTCGGTTTCCACAACTTGTGAGTATTTGTTTTTAGTGTTGTTTCTTTTGAGTTTAGTATTTCCACTGCATTTTCAAAAAAATTTTTTTGTATGAATAAAAATAGTCAAAAACATTTTAATGAATTTTTCTTTCTATTTTCTTTATTTATTTTTTTTATTTTTTTGGTAGCTGCTGCATGAAGTGAAGATGCGGTTTGGGAAGGACCTTCATCTTAATCTAGAGACTGCTCTTCAAGTTCTAAACAGTTTACTTCAGCAAATTGACACAAACACAAAAAGTATGTTCTTCTTTTTTCCTTCACACTAGTTATGTTAACATTAGTTGCTTGGTTTATAGAACGGTTACTGTAACAAATCTATTTATACCATGGTTTGTCTGAATATCTGATTCTGATCTGCTACAAGGTGTGCATTAAAGTACTTTGTTTCACAGGTAGTTCCAGTCAGTTTAATTACAATTAAAGTTTAATGTGCTGCTGCTGCAGTGATATACATGCAAACAAAACACTTGCACACAGAGATCGGAGATTAAAGTAATGTGAACTGAGACATTTTGCATATAATTTATAGTCCAAAATGCAATTCTGTTTTATATTTGATTACTTTATTTAAATTCTGTACTTAAAATCTAATGCAAGACCTACCTAAAATAAACCTTAAAGTCAGTTTATTTTATTTGTATCTTTACTCTGTTGTGTTTATTTGTGCTCTTGCTCGTAGTTAGAATATTCTTAATAATATGATAATATATATATTTTTTGAAAGTATCGTTTTTCCATAAACATAGCACATACACTAATATTTACATAATCATTTGGCAGACAGACGCTTTCATTCAAAGCGACTTACAAGAGATAAAATAAAAATAAATAAATAAAAAAAACGGGGTGGACAATTAAGCTTTTGAGTCAGAGCAGGAGCCTTCAGGAAAAGTTTAAGCTATTAGCAAAACTAAAAATGCTAGCTATACTCTTAGAAAAATATATGTGCTTTTATGATTTAAAGATCATCAGTAGTAGGACTGTGATCATGGGGACATACAATTGATGGCTGCATAATTAATATAGATTATTGAAAGTTCTTATTTCATATTGCAGAAACTCAATGTACAGAGTGAGAGAGCGGGGGATTCAGGGAAAGATTATAGAGACAGTGAATGCCTTGATACTTCTTGATACTTCGTTTGATTATTTTGGCGTTCACAGTTTAAGGATTTTGATTTATTTTTTAAGTATAACCCAATTCAAACAACTGGAAGTAAAGAGTTTAGCAGTCTGGTGGACACATGAATTGGGTGGTGGTGACTGCAGCAACAGAGGTGGTCTGGGGTAGAGTCAAATATTGATACAATATGAAACAAGCATTCGGTTAATTTACTCTTTCTTTCTGTCTATTTATCTCTTACGTTGAACGCCGTTAATGTTGGATCTGTCTTGTTAACCTAGTGGGTTTTGTGCAGGCGCATACAAGCATGATTACATGGTATTTTAATCCATGCAGAGAGATGGGCTGATGAGCTGTTTGTAAAAGGGTTTGTCTGAGTTACATAGTTCAGTGAGACCCACTCAAATGTAAACAGCAACCCTGGGGTGATCTGTGCATGGGATGGGGGTTGGGATTATGAATTCATCTTTGTGCATGTGTGCAACTTGTATTGAGAGATGGGTTTGTGGATAAATGGAAAGAAGGAATGGATCAGCCAGTCTTGTGGTCTCATTGCTATCTAGATAATTAACTCCTCTCCTTGTAATAACACAAATCCCAGGGGCCCCCGAGTGAGAATTCGACCCCTGACTCCATGTCGGGATGGACCATGGGGGCTAATCCTGTTTCAAGATGATGCTTCAAAGAAAAACCTAATGAGACGTTTTGGAAAACACAGACCTGCCCCACTTCTCTGAGGTCAATGAAATAATGACTTGTTTTTCATGAGTCCTTGCTCACAGCCCTTGTGTAAAAGTTCTTAGACGCCAGATTAATTATCTAATTTAAAATGGTCCAAAAGTTGATTGCAGTTTGATGTCTGGAGATAATCTTTGTGGTGTTTTTGTTGTTGTAGCTGTAGCTATATGCTTGCCAAATATGTTGGACAGTGCATTGTGTTCTGTCGTTTTCCTCTGTGTACTTTATTAGTTGTGGTGTTTGATTAAGCATGCATTACTATTTCTATTTCTCATATGTAGTGTGAAAACTGAAGTATACAATTTTGGTGCATATCTCGTCCGATACCATTTATGCTACACACATGAAATATATCTCAGATCATGTGACCTGTTGAGGAGAAGTGTGCTGTTAAATTGATCCAAGACTTGGACTCTTGACTTGGGCCAGTCAGCAATCTGTAAAAAAAAAAAAAAAAAAAATATATATATATATATATATATATATATATATATATATATATATATATATATATATATAAACCGAAAATTAAAACGATGAATCAGTGTAACAGGTTGCATTAAGATGTTTTAGTTCTCTCAACTAAATATTTAAAATAATTTTTACTAAGCAACACTACTTTACCAATACTTTTTTCACTATAAATGCAAAATTTCTTATTTAGTCAATACATTTTTACAAATTTATTATTCAGCAAATTTTCGATCAGTGCCAAGAAACAAACCACAATGATAAACAATACATTGACAATAAACTAATGTAAAGAATGTAAAAAAAATAAGTCACTTTTCACTTATTAAGAATTTTCAAAATGTATTTACATAATACTTTTCAAACTCACAATTCTGACTGAAGTCAGAATTGAGAGATATAAAATATTTTTTTCCTCTCAGAATTATGAATTGCAACTGCAAATTTACGTCTCACAATTCTGAGAAAAGAAGTAAAAACTGCAAAATATGAACACAATTGTGAGAAAAAATTGTGCAAAAAAGTGAGAACTGTGAGAAAAATAATTTTGAGATATAAAGCAATTACATTTACTTTTTAGGTCACACTTTATTTATAGGTGCAATTTTTGCTATTAACAAACCATTAATTATGACTTTTGCCTCAATAAACTCCTAATTTGCTTCTTAAATTAGTAAGGTTGTTAAATTCAGGATTAGGGATGTAGAATACGGTCATGCAGAATATGTGCTTTATATGTGCTAATAAACCTCTAATAGGCATGCTAATAAGCAATTAATTTAAAGTGAGAATTCGACCCTATACTAAAGTGTTACTTCTTTTACTTTTTTTTTTTTTTTTTTAATTCAATGGAACGTACTTTCATACTGATCTATAATAAATCAGCAAAATTGTTCAATAAGAAATTGTTTCTTCAGACAACTGTGCTTAATGGAACAATGTGGGTAGTTGGAATAACATTTGGGTGAATACAGTAACATTATCTGAAAATAAAATGCAAAGTGCTTTTTTTTTGTTTTTGTTTTTTTACAGTGCGGAAGACCTTAGCAACAGCATATCAGTGCCTAAAGCATCATGGTGACATGGTTGCATAGGCAAGTCACTCGCATTTTCTTCTTCAAAGACAATCTAGTTTTGGTGTCTACTTTTGTCACAATTTGTGCAACTGCACTGTGATCAGACCCAAAAGGCGCCTCCAGAGACTGCTGTGTGTTTCCCGGTGATTAAACCGAGCGGGTTCCCATGGAGATCCTCGGAGCTGTCACAGGCCAGCCCCTAAATCTCCACCACAAGCAAGAGTTTTTGTGTTCGGGTGACACTTCCTTTCAAACAAGCACAGTTTAAACGCTGATTTATGTGCCACTGTAGTGCTTCACAAGGGTCAATACAGGAACAGATTCAACTGGGCAAAACAACTTCACCCAACAGATGCCGCATTTTTGATACAGGAGCAATAACTTTAATCCACATGACTGTGAAGATCTGAAGACACTTGCTCACTTTGAGAATCTTATGCAATTAGGGCTTTGTGGCATATCACACCATCCCACTTTTGCGGGTTGACTCCACAAGTGACATCTGGGCTTAATTAGTCCCTCCTGCCCTTTTTTCAGGAGGCGTTTCTCTTCACTAAACCACCAATCAGAGAGTAATCATAGGCCTGGCACTCCACCCCCCATTGCATTCACTCCATCAAGGCTTTTTTTTGTTTTTTTTTTGTCTGTGAAGTATTCTTCGTCCTTTTTTTCCCCCTTATTCCCACTGCTCTGCCTCCAGAGCACCATCCAGAAGCACTGGTGTGTGACAAGAACAGCTATGAAGACAGTAAAGCAGTGCTCAACCACTTCGTGACGGCAACCCAAACACTGCTTTCAAAGCCAGTAGAAGCTGGGTACCTCCAGAGAGGAGATTTGAGGGACTCAGTTTTAGACAAAATCAAGGGATGTCACAGGAAGCCTACAAATGAGAGATACTGAAGCGCACAAGAGCTACAAAGGGATACGGCGAGTGACCGAAGAGTTGTCGAGAATCAGACAGACTTTGACTGCTGAGTGAGTTGGATTTCTTTGGAATTCTTAAGGGAATTGCAGGTGGCTGAAGAACTTCACTGAACTCAGATTAATTCTTCACTAAAACGAAACTTTAAAAAGGACAATTATGGCCAACTCTGGGTTTCAGCTTCTGGGCTATTTTCTCGCTTTGGGTGGATGGATTGGCATCATCTCCACTACGGTGCTGCCCCAATGGAAGCAGTCCTCGTACGCAGGGGATGCCATCATTATGGCCGTGGGCTTGTATGAAGGCCTGTGGATGTCCTGTGCATCTCAGAGCACGGGCCAGGTGCAGTGCAAGATCTTTGACTCCTTGCTCTCTCTGGATGGTAAGTACTAATCAAAAGTCTATTAGAAAAGCGATATGTCACTGCAAACCTGTATGAGTAAAGAAAGTGCACATAAAAAGGTATTTTTATGTTGTCTCTCCATGTATGAACAAAAACATTCTTCAAAATATCACCTTTTGTGTCCCAAAGAAAAATTATGTCAGTCATATAGGTTTGGAATGACTGTTTATTTCTGAAAAAAAAATAATAATAATAAGTTTTCAAAAGGGTATTTTTGCAGTGATTACACAGGGGAACCAGTTGGGTTCCCCAAAGAACCATTCAGTGATCAGATCTTTAAAAAAAAAGAACATTTTAATAATCTAAATAACATTTTTGCAATATAAAAGAACTTTTTATGCAATTGAACAACTACATGGATGTTAAAGGTTCTTCATGGAACCATTGATGCCAACCTGACATATAATTCATATGTTGAAGCTTGATATATATATATATATATATATATATATATATATATATATATATATATATATATATATATATATATATATATATATATATATATATATATATATAAACTTTATATGAAATAATTAAATCAAGATTCTTTGGCTAGAGGAGGTTGGAGGCAGAAAAGCACAATCAACAGAGCTGCTGTGTGCACATGGATTTAATTAACTAGTTTAATCGATCAAATTAAAATATGTGCATTTTGACATGTTATAATGAAAGTCTTATGTGACACTAACCTCACTGAGGTGCTGACTCTACCAGACTGTTGAAATGCCATGGAATGCAATTACATGGCGATGAATCAACGTTTAGCGCCACTGTCATTGTCAATTTTGTGGTGACTTGTTACGTCTAATCAGAATCAGTCACTTCTCATCTATTTCTGGGACGGTCCCGGGAAAAAGACGTCTCAAAAAATCAATTATGAATGGTGGCTGATGATTGCACATTTGGGAGGATTACATTTTTTTTTTTTTGACAAATAGCATCACATTCACATCTGTTTGTGATTTGTGGTTAAATATTACAACATTTTAGGCAGTGACAAAACATAACGGTTCTGAAGAGTTATGAAACCCTTTCAAAACAACAATAGCAGAAAATGTAATAGAAATGTGGAATGGTTAAGAGAAAACAGTTTGCCATCTTATATTCTGCATCATTGATTAAATAGCAGCGTATTGTCTTGAAGTGATGAATGGCAGTTGTGTTGAGAAGAAAAGGCCAGTGTTTAGGCAAACACCAAAGAAATGTTCAGAATGCACATCCCCACACAACACACAGGTCGTCTTTATTGCTCTTTAGAAGAGATTTAAGAGCCGACATCTAATATGATTACATTTGTTGTTACAGATTTTATTTGACTGACTGATAAAGTGAAGGTTCCAAAAGGAACCAAAAGGTTCTGACAGCATGATGTCATTTAATAACTTTGTTCTACATTTATGCATTTAGCAGACACTTTTATCCAAAGTGACTTACAGTGCATTCAGGCTATACATTTTTTTTTTAACCAGAATGTGTGTTCCCTGTGAATCAAACCCACAACCTTATGCACTGCTAACTCAAAACTCAGCCACTGATCCACAGGAACCCATTGTGTTCTACAAGGAGCATCCACTAGTGCTTTAAAGAACACTAAAACCAATTTGTCGTACTGAAGAACCGACAATCTACAAGTATACTGCAACATCAAGAGCTTTTTTTTAATCTCCAAAGAACCATACCGTAACCTCCAGAACCTTGTGAAGCCCAAAATGGCTCGTTATAAGAAGAATGTTTTCTGCTGAACCTAAAATGCTACAAAGAACTGTTGAAGAACATTGTGTTACTTTGAGGAGTGCCATTAATCATAGTCATAATTGCTGTAGGCTTTGTTGAAGCACCACAGAAAACACCACAGCAATGTTGTCTAAAATATTAAGTATTATTGCCACTGCTTCATCAAAGAACAACTTTCCATATTAGATCGTACAGACAACATTCATCTAAAGAACCTTCACAACTATTTTCTGCTTAATTACTGTTAGGTTTTGTGGAATATCATTTGGCTTCCATAGAATCTCTGTGACAGACACCCACTACTCGTACACAAAGGCTGCACTCAGTACTGTATTACTAGTGGTGGAATCTGTAACCCTCGGCCCACAAAGGGTGACGGGACCATCTGATTCCACTGTCCCCCCTCCTCTCAGCCTTAGGTCATCTGGTTGGATAGTGGCTACAATGTTCTGGCTTCTGTACGTACAGACAGCCGCCCACAAACTTATATTGTTTGCCCTATCCAGCAGAAGTTCTAGTGTCTCTATTTTCTTGAATAACTGTTATTATGTGCCGACAACTAAACACAGTGTTTAGTATAAAACAACATCTCCATGAAGCACACTTAAGCTAATTCAAAGTTAGAAAACTTGCAATCAATGTGCCCAAAGAAATACTGCATGCAATGCAGACAACAATGATATTGTTTTGGTGTGTATATCTAAAAATGAAAGCATAAAATATGAGCTAAAGAAAAAAGGAAGAAGTTTGGCCACGTACAAACAAATTAAAAGGTGTTTATTTTTTTATGGTATGTTTATTTTAACAGACAGAATACCAACCAAAAATTCAAAAAAAAAAAAAACACATTGTATGAAGGTTAGAAATTGATTTGCATTTCAGTTAGTGAAATAAGTATTTGATCCTCTACCAACCAGCAAGAATTCTTGCCCCCATAGACTGGTTCTGTGCCCATGTGAAACACAGATTAGTCCTGTCACTTTAAGAAGTTACTCCTAATGTCAGCTGGTTAGCTGTAAAAGACACCTGTCCACACAATCTGTATCTTCCATTTCAACCACCATGGGAAAGACCAAAGAGCTGTCAAA
Source organism: Carassius auratus (assembly GCF_003368295.1). Lineage (NCBI taxonomy): Eukaryota > Metazoa > Chordata > Actinopteri > Cypriniformes > Cyprinidae > Carassius > Carassius auratus. Next base: position 17,247,724 of record NC_039278.1, on the reverse strand, counting down.
GGATGTCAGAGACAAGATTGTAGATTTGCACAAGGCTGGAGTGGGCTACAAGACCATCAGCAAGAAGCTTGGTGAGAAGGAGACAAATGTTGGTTTGATTTTTTGGAAATGGAAAAAATACAAAACAACCATCGGCCTCGGTCTCAAGCTCCATGCAAGATTTCCTTCATGGGGTAAGGATGGTCATGAGAAAGGATCAGCCCCAAACTACGTGGGAGGAGCTTGTTAATGATCTTAAGGCGGTTGGGACCACAATCACCAAGCAAAACATTGGTAACACACTACTGAAATCATGCAGCTCCCCCTACTCAAGAAGGCACATGTACAGGCCCGTTTAAAGTTTGATGGACATCTAAATGATTCAGAGAAGTCTTGGGAGAAAGTGCTGTGGTCAGATGAGACCAAAATTGAGCTCTTTTGCATCAACTCGACTCGCCGTGTTTGGAGGGAGAGGAATGCTGAATATGAGCACAAGAACACCATCCCTACAGTCAAGCACACAGGTGGACACATTGTGCTTGCAGCTGTTTTTCTGCTTAGGGTACAGGACAACTTCACCACATTGAGGGGCAAATGGACAGGGCCATGTACTGTAAAATCTTGAATGAGAACCTCCTTCACTCAGCCAGAACACTGAAGATGGGTCATGGATGGGTCTTCCAGCATGACAATGACCCAAAACATACTGCCAAGGCAAAGGAATGGCTCCAGAAGAAGCACATTAATGTCATGGAGTGGCCTAGCCAGTCTCCAGACCTCAATCCTATAGAAAATCTTTGAAACAAACAATAAACCTTAAGGATTTAGAGAGGATCTGTAAAGAGGAGTGAAAAATCCCTCCTGAGATCTGTGCAATTCTGGTGACCAACTACAAAAAACGTCTTACCTCTGTGCTTGCCAAAAAGGATTTCTGTACCAAGTACTAAGTCACGTTTTGCTTGGGGATCAAATAATTATTTCACTTACTGAAATGCAAATCAATTTCTAACCTTTATAAAAGGTTTTTTTTTTTTTTTTTTGGTTGGTATTCTGTCTCTATACATTAAAATAAACCTACCATACAAATTACAGATCCTTCATTTCTTTGTAAGTGGGCACAAACTAAAAAAAATCCACAGGGCATCAAAAAAAAGTTTCCACACTGTGTGTATATATAAAACTGTAGTTAAATGAAATAAAATACATTTAAAAAATTATCAAAAAGAATACAAAAACCAAATTTAAGTGAAATGCATTCTATTGCTGTCAGTGGTTTTAATAAAACACATCAACAACTCTCAGAACTTTCACTGTTGGTTCGTTTAAACCTCTAAGTTAAGGTTGATCTTGAAAAGAAAACACATTCACCCAGAAAGAACGATCTATAATGCAAGCAGACAGCCAGAAAAATATGATAAGAAATGGAAACAAAATTTATGCAAACAATTGTTATCTGCTAATAAACTGACCTAGACTTTCTCACTTTTGGTTCTTTGTTCTAAATATTATATTTGCACAGCTAAGAACACCGAACATGGGTGTCAAAAACGATTATGACGTCATAAATAAGTGATCTGTGTGAGGAACACAGTGAGAGATGTTTTCAGTGATGTGTAAAGCAGCCCACAAGCACAAACAATAGACAATGGCCGAGTCTTGCATGCAGCTTCTCTTGAAGCATGTCCTCTGCCATTGTGCATGCGCTTGCCTTCCTTTCGTCCGTGCCAGGCAGTGCCAGTCTTGGCATTAGACAAGGGATTGTGGGAGGACCCTCCACACTTCACCCGGAGTCCGTCATTCAGTCCTGACCTTGAGATCACAGTGTTACTCCGCATAACGCTCTTCTAACAAATCAAGAAATGAAGCAAAACAAGGATGAAAGACCAGAAAAAAAGACCTTTCTTATAAAGCACTAAAATCCCGCTTCAAAGGCAGCCTCTTCACACATAAATCAAACAACAAAAGTCGTGTTATAATCTCTCCTCAGTTCTTGACTTCTTTGAGATGCTGTTATAGTTATTTTATGGCTTCGATTCATGTTTGATGCAACACTTTGTCTGCAAAGGTGATTCCCATTATATGGTCATCTGAACTCTTCTTTTGAGGAGATGTGCATAACAATGCATGGACAGTTCAAAAGAATCTGTGGTCTGCCTCTATTGTGTGATTCTGAGTTGAAGTTGAAGTCATTATCAATGCTGAACTGGAATGTTAGCATGTAGCTGTCACACAAAAGCAGAGACACAGGCATTAAAAACAATCCTCCTTTGTAGGAAAGCCACAGTAATCCCCTCTGTGTGAAACATGTAAAAGAAATGTCACTCCTACAGCATTATGCATGGACTGAACACAGTGTGGGTTATCTGTGGAATTTTAATGTAGCGTAGCAGCTAGAGATCAACAGCAAACAATGCTCAAAATAGACAAGAAAAGGATGCTAAAATGTTTATTCTGATTTTAGGGAGAATTACATGTGCCAACATGATGTCCAAGTCAAAATTCCCCTTAAAATACCTATATATATATATAAATACACACAAAATTGATGAAGACAATGATTTGCAGTGTGTGAAATGTTTTGTCAGAAAAACTTATTCTCTTTGCTATTATGTGTGTTTTTTTCCAGTCCATATTCAGACGTGTCGAGCTCTGATGGTGATCTCAGTGCTAATGGGATTCATTGCTATCATTGTGAGTGTGGTCGGGATGAAATGCACAAAGGTTGGTGACAACAACCCATCCACCAAGAGCAAGATCGCCATCTCTGGTGGGAGTCTGTTCCTGCTCTCAGGTGAGACTCCAACTCCATGCTAAACACACTGCGTTTTTATGTAGGTTTGGTGAGAAGATATAAAATTGTGTTTTCTAATTAAAACATGACCATTTCTTTTTGTAATGGTCAGATACACTGGATTGGTTTGAGATGATCATACCAGTAAGCTTACTAAGAAATGTGGAGCGAAAACATTACTACTCCTTACACAAGTGTTACTGTGCTAAGAATGAGTAAATTTTTTTATCTAGGTCAATGTCGCACAGACCTCAGTCCAGTAAATCATTTAGTGTAAATTAGTTTTGGAGAATAAATGAACATTCCTCCACTAGCCTCCACATTCTTGAGGTCTGTTTTGGTCCTCGGACGCTATATCACTTCTGACCCATCTGACATTCAAGAGTAAAAAGGAAGTGGCTAGTCTGGTTACATCAGCACTTTCTGTAAAGGTTGAAAGTAAACAAATATGGACTCAATGAAAGTGCTAAGACTGTGATTTCTGTCATGTCTAGGTTTGTGTACGCTGGTGGCTGTGTCCTGGTACGCTACACAGGTCTCCTACCATTTCTTCGACCCAAATACACCCATAAATGCCAGGTAGGACAATAAATAGGTTTTAAAATTATGAGGGAAACGTTTTGTTGTTGTTGTTTTTAATCAGTTAAACATGTCATTCTCAATTATTATTAACCAATCAAATGTCACTGGTAAAAACAGGTAATAAAATGAAACTAAAAAAGTATTCAAACAAAATTATGTAAAAAGTCATATAAAACATATATGTACAGTATACATATAAATATACACACATACATTTTAAAGTATTGATGTACTATGCAGAAGTACATTCAATTTAATATGTAATACAATAAATTAAATATTCTGAATTATAAACAAAATACTAAATAGATTTTCCAAATTTTTTAATAAAACAAAGAACATATTACTGTAGAAACTTTTAAAAGAAAAGAAAATTTTTGTATTTCTATTTTAATTGAGTTAGTTGCTGTTTCTTTGCAATTATTATTGAAATTAAATATATATATATATATATTATTACTGTGTATTATATACATTTTGAAGCTGCTTAAATTAGATATTTGCCAAAAATGGTATACAGTAATTCTATAATTTATTTTATACACACACACACACACACACACACACACACACACACACACACACACACACATACATTAACTGGCCACCTTATTAGGTCCACCTTGCTAGTACCGGGTTGGACCCCCTTTTGCCTTCAGAACTGACTTAATTCTTCATGGCATAGATTCAATAAGGTATTGGAAACATTCTTCAGAGATTTTTGTCTATATTGCCAAAGATAGCATCACGCAGTTGCTGCAGATTTTGCGGCTGCACATTCATGATGTGAATCTCCTGTTCGACCACATCCCAAAGCTGCTCTATTGGATTGAGATGTGGTGACTGTGGAGGCCATTTGAGTAAAGTGAACTTATTGTCATGTTCAAGAAACTGGTCTGAGATGATTTGATCTTTGTGACATGATGCATTATCCTGCTGGAAGTATCCATCAGAAGATGGGTACACTGAAGCCATAAAGGGATGGACATGGTCAGCAACAATGCTCAAGTAGGCTGTGGTGTTTAAATGATGCTCAGCTGGAAGGGTCCCAAAGTGTACCAAGAAAATATCCCATACACCATTACACCACTACCACCAGTCTGAACCATTGAAACAAGGCAGGATGGATCCATGCTATCATGTTCTTTACGCCAAATTCTGACCCTACCATCTGAATGTTGCAGCAGAAATCGAGATTCATCAGACCAGACAATGTATTTCCAATTTTTGTAGCCTCCATTTCCTGTTCTTAGCTAAGAGGAGCAACACCCGTTGTGGTCTTCTGCTGCTGTAGCTAATCTGTTTCAGGGTTCGACGTGTTGTGCGTTCAGAGATGGTATATATATATATATATATATATATATATATATATATATATATATATATATATATATATTATAGTAAATGTTTGTAAATAATTATAAATAGATCACCTGATTACATTATCCTGTGATTGTTAAACAAAGGCGGGGCTTCTCTGTCTTTCAGGTATGAGTTTGGCCCCGCCCTCTTTGTTGGGTGGGCGGCGGCCATCCTGATGATGTTGGGCGGCTCATTCCTTTGCTGCTCTTGTGTTAACGAGGACAGAAGAGGACAGCAGTTCTACCGGCAATCTCAACCCTCTACAGCCAGGGAGTATGTGTAAATCCCAAAATAAATATATAAATAACAGCACAGCAGAAAAGGAGAAACTGTAAATGTAAAGAGCAGCGGGTACAAGAGACAGAGCTCTTCCCACCATGAATACACCTCCTCACTTGAACTGACCGTTTTATTCAGGTCCAAAACACACAAATGAAACTATCACATGGACAAATATTTACACTGTGTAGGCCTGCGGTCAAAGAGGCTTGTGTACTTTTTTCAGAGATACTGAATAAGCATGTACCTTGCTATAATTTCATTTTCACGAACAATGTGGAAATTATGTACTTATACTGACATATACCATTTTCACAACATACCTTAATAAGCTTTTTAATTAAAGGTGCAGTATGTAATTTTGACAGCTAGTGGTTTAAATGGGTACTGCAGTCCAAATTCTTTTTTTTTTTTCAGAGAAACAATTATGTGAACTTAGCATGTTTTCTAAATATTTTCAAACATATTATGGTATTTTATTATTTTAGTACAGTCAAAAAATTACATACAGCCAACGCTATCTAACAGCCAATTTGTACATATTTTACCAGTTGGCTAATTCATACAACCTTTTGTATGATTTCTGCGAGGGTTAAGTTTAAGGGCAGGGTTATGTGTGGTCCTTCATACAAATTCCTACAGATTTGCCACCTCATAAAATATGTATGATTTTTCACAAATTATAAGAATTCATATGAGTGAGGTCATACAAATTTGTACGAATTAGCCACCTTGTCTAATATATATATACGAATGGCTGTGAGATCGAGTTGATACAGCACCTTTAAGGAAATCCTATTTTTGCCATAAAATAGATTTTACAAACCAATGTGAAGCTGAAATTCCTAAGAAGTCACAATTTACACTGGACTCTTTTTTGAAATTAATTTTTGTATTAATTTTACAAGGTTTCAGGGAAAACTTCCATGTACACTGAAACAGTTTTTATGTAAAATTAATGGAAATAAAATCCGGGAACAAAGTCTAACTGATATATAAGATTGCAGTCTTTATTTTGCCTTTTAACAAACTAAAAGGCAAATAAAGTCAAAAGAAAAATAAATAAAATGATTCAATTTGGGATACAGTGGCTATGTTCGGACTAGCATGCTACTCTTAGGGCCCTGATATACTCAAAATGAAGTTCTTTTTCGTACTTCGTTTAGGGGTAAAACGAATTTGTAGTACGTGAGCAGCACGGTACGGTATACTGTTATCAAACATCCCGACATCACCCACCCTGATAAAAGTGAGGTTTATATGAACAAGTAAATTATTATTTATTTTAATAAAAAAGCATCTGTTCATAGCAACATGGGTATGCTTGCACAAGCTCTGCAAATTAGCACTCCCATGAAGTCACGTCACATGTATTTACATTGCTCTTTATTATGCAGTATATATAGCTTAAAAGCAAACAGCAGCATTAAACATGAAAAAGAGCATCAGTGTTTCATTTCGTCAAAAGCAAAACTTAATTTTTGCTACTATAAAGCGGTTCTCCACCGTGTTCGGTCTTTATCCATGGACATCTCGCGTCCAAGGATTCGACAAACGAAGTGAACCCAGAGAAGAGTTCCACGTGAAAGAAGGCGGAGCCTCAGCTCACACCTCTTGTGATGTATTCGTCATGAACCAATGGTAGTACGAAGATGTTTTGCAGCCGGAAAAAACTTTACCGGAAAGTTTGTTTTGGCAAGCCATTTCGAACTCCCTGAACTAACAGAAAAAAAACTTTGTTTTGGCCGTATTTTGACGTCACATCAGTTCGTTCTTCACTTCACATTTCGCTTGATGTATGTCAGGGCCTTTATGATATATGCAACAGCCTATATAATATGTATACTGTGAAAAGTATGCTTGGAATACATTGATTATCTACTACATTTGGGAAATCCCACAATGAAATGAGCATTAGAGGATTTAACATATCTCTTGACTCATTATTCAATCAGATACAAATAGCAAACCCTTTTTTTGTACAAAAATAGATTTTATAAAAGCTAAATAACCATTCATGTGACAATGTATAATGCATTCTTTTGCTATGCATTCTGTATAGCATTATACAGTAAATACTGTATTCATCAAGCAAGTAGTATTTCAATCCGAACATAGCCTATAGATAGAAACGTGTCAGGGCTGTTCTGATTGGCTGCTCTGTTCTGCATGGTGGGAGCTCTGTTTGCCAGCTATGTGTGTTCCTGACAGCCATGGTCATACTGACACCACATTGAGGTGACCAGGAGTTATGACAGTTCAACCGTCCACTGGAGTACAGGGAATTCCACTAGAACTAAAGCACATTTTTTACAACAATTGAGTTCCAGCACTCCAGTGTGGGAACTGGAAATTAGCTGACTTGAGTCAAAAATGTCCAGCAGAAGCTATAAACATGCTATTTAGATAAAGCACTTTTGAGGGAAAGTCCAATGCTGGTTTTAGTCAAATGACAAGTTAGTGCAAACATGCATGGCACAGCACTTTACCAGCACATATTCTTCATTATAAACTTACAATTCGGACTGTATTTCCTCGCATTTGCAAATTCATATCTAGCAAATCTTAATTTTTTCTTTTTTGCACCAGTTTGCAATATCAATCAGCATATCAGACTATTTTTGTAAAGGTAAAATAACTAGAAGTTAATGACAATTCGAAGCTTTGGCAATATTTTATTGTTTGCATTCATGTTGACAAAGCAAATTTTAACTTTAAATTTGGCACCAAAAGCCTTGCACTTCTACAGTAAGTTACAAATGGCTGGGCCTGTTCTTATGTTAAAAATAAGGTGTTTAGAACTGGTTAAGTTGGACTAGTATGCAAATAGGATGCTGGGATAACATGCACAACCACTTATAGTAAATCCCACATCATTTTAGATTCAGATTGTCTATAATGGGGTCATTTGAAGAACAGAAAAAAAAAGTAAAAATAATTTCGAACTGGTGGACAGTAAGTGCTGTCTCCTGTCTCCAAAACCAATGAGGTGTTAGTTTTTGGACCTGGTAAAAGTTAACATTCCTTAACTAACAGAAACTTCACTGTGCATGCAAATGACATGTAACTCAAGACTCATCTTTCTTTCAAATATTCCTCCTGAGACCTTAAGCTGTTGGCATATCAAACAAGCACTCATCATCCATTTTTCCATGTTAACAAACAGCACACATCTATGTGGTACCACATAACGTATTACAATCCAATGCACAGAGAGTCTCTTGTCAATGTCTCTATCCCAGGTTTCTCTAATGTTGTTCTTCTCTGACTGTCTTCTTCTCTTCTCTAATTCAGGGATGAGTTGTTGAGTGAGACTAGTTTCCCTGACTGACCATCCCTCCTTGCATTTATTCGAGGACTGTCTGAGCTCCACTCTCTGTATCTGTGTCCCTCACTCCCACCTAGAATCCAAATTTGGACACTTGTCTGTATGATTGGACAAATGTCCCTTCTACACCCTATATACTTAAAATCTATGTGCCTTTTTTTCAACATCTGATCAATAAATATGTTTGAAAAACTGTTCGCCCATATCTGTTGTGTGCATGCCCCCCAAAACTTTAGAACCCTTTGTTTGTGATCCATAAACCGTCTTTGTAAGTATGTATTATTGTAGTATGTATGTGAAAAAAAAGAAAACCTACAAAGCATGGACTGTTTCACTGTAATACATCTGAAACGGTGGATCTGCTTTCTGTTTTCTTTGTAACTCAAACATGTTTTGTTTTTCTTTTAAATTGCAGAGCAAATGTTAAAAGTTCTCCACCAGAGAAAGGGGAGCAGTACTTGTAGTTTGGGACAGGGCGACTTCGTGGGTCACAAGCTGTTAGATTTTGGCAACAGACAAGACACTCTTTCGGTAAAAAAAGTGAAGAACTCCAGTAAAAAACTAATGCTATATTTAGAAAGGCAGCTGACATGTTTCCCTGTAAGACAGACAATGCAGAGGTTCATTAAACCAAGCAATGCATTTCCAAACTACATGACTTTGTACTGTAGCATAAAAAACAAATATCAGAAATTTGATAAGGAGTGAGCCACAACAGCATGATCGCCACTTGTGCGACAAATATGCCATTTTTGTTACAGATGGAGCTTGTTATTCTTGCCGAAAAACTATATCACTCATTTGGAGAGCATTGATTCAGGGTACATTATAATGCATTTAAATAATTATGCAAATCTTCAACATGTGCAGTGTAATATACTTTGCTATAACTGTGTTTTGACTCACAAATATCTTTTAGTTTGCTAATAGTTTTCTGCCTTGGCGTATGTGAGATGGATGTTTTACCCGTGGTAAAATCAATTGTTTGTTTCTTTTTTTGTTCATAAAATGTATAGTACATAAACTTTAAGGGGTTTGTCGCTGTTGAGTTCGCTTCAAAAAAACACCTATGCGACAGATACAATTAAAGCTCTTGTAATCTCTCTAGTGCACTTATGATTTGTCTTGGTGAATTGTATTCAGCCTGCATTGAAAGGCACAGTTTATCACAAATAATGTCTTTAAAGTGGTCGTGGAGTCTGTAGGTTGTCATTAGAAATGTTTTCGTTCATGTTCCACCAATTATGTTACCTAATATTCAATTATGTATCATCTCATATGACGTATCAAGCTTTCTGTTTATCTGTTTTAAAATAAAATAATCTATACAAAGATGTATTTCTGTGTGTGTGTCAGTTGGGGAATGTTCTGTTTGCCTGTTGTCACGTGACTAATGTAAGTCACATGAATAAGCCACACACTCTTTGGACCAAGACTGTCAAAGCAGCAAACACAACACATTAGAAATAAAAAATGAAAAATTGACCACTGTTCTTCATCTGATCACAAACCGAAAAAGAAGTATAAAGCCACATTATTTTGTATAACTCAACAACAATATTGTAAGCTAAATGATTCTAAACTAAATGAGCTAAATGAAGTTTGGGGTAAAAAGTGCAACACAAGCAGTCCTAACACACCTGGAGAAATGTTATCCATTATTATTCCCATTCATCTCAATGGCAGATGTTTGGATGGCACAGGATTCTCTGGACCTCGATGCTGCCATTTTTGCTTCATGGGAACAGCTGTTAGTAGTTAGTCATGTGACTAATCACTCCATATTAGAAATCTTTTTTGTTTTTTCTTTTGTAAAAGCCCTAAAATAAATTAATAAATCATGCTAAAACAACTGTTATAACGCAAATAACTAGGCTACTAAATGAATAATATTAAATTAATATATATAAATAAACTATAAATAAAGATCTACTACAATGATATAAATATAGATAGATAGATAGATAGACAGACAGACAGACAGACAGATATATATATATATATATATAGAGAGAGAGAGAGAGAGAGAGAGAGAGAGAGAGAGAGAGAAACAGACAGACAGAGAGATAGAAACAGTATAAAATGACATACAGTGTATATATTATGTATATACATTTTATTTTTGAATTACACATAATACACTATAAGAATCTAATACACTACAACATGATATACAGTATAAATATTAGATGGTAATATGATAAAATCCCTCAAATAAATTAATAATGCAAAAATTAACAAATTAATAAATATAAACAAGCATCTACTACAATGAAATTCACATTATATATATATATATATATATATATATATATATATATATATATATATATATATATATATATATATAATGTGAAATTTCATTATGACTAAAACATGACTAAAATTCAATATATATATATATATATATATATATATATATATATATATATATATATATATATATATATATATATATATATATATATATTATCATTAGACTTTAGACTATATCTAAAATTATATCTAAGAAGGGTTTGAATATCATGATCAAGTTTCAAGTTTGTTTTATTTATATAGCACATTTTAAAACAGCAAGCATGACTAACAGGAGTGCAGAACAAAACATAAATCAAAAGCACAGGGCAGATCACATATTAATGACACAAGCTCACAACCAACTGAAAGCCAAAGGGGGGAAAAAAATGTGTTTAAGATCATTATATTACAAACACTACTTTAAATTTTTTATGCATGTTTCATATTGAAATTTTAAATAAGCCTTGAGTACAATTTTCTTGGTTTGCATCATTTTCCAATCTTGTCTTCAAAAGTTCCTGTTCTTTCTCCATTTTCATATTAACTAAAAGACCAAAAAAGAAAACAATCTATCTCGCTGATGTCAGTTCACCAGTTAAATGGGGCATGTAAACCCAGATTAACAATAAGACCAGTTCAAACCGAGTCTAGCCAGACGATAAATCAGACCTGATGATGTCTGAGCATGTCTCACCCCCATCTCAGTTTCTCACCATGATTCAGACCTGTCTTTTACACCTGGATGATCTTTTCCTCATGAATACCTTGCTTGACCGAGCGTCTGGACCCCTGAGGGTGCTCAATTTGAGCAAAAGATAGACTGTCTGTTTTCTTCGGACTGACTTGGTCTGGTTTCGAAGTCCTTAAATTAATCTTTCTGACAGGTGTCTGGACGAGGGGTGAAACAGGTCTATGCTTTTGCCAGTCTCATTTATGATAGTGTCATGCTAGAGTCATGTGCTTGTTTAGTAGTAACTGATAAAAGCATCCTGACCACAACATACTGTAAACTGACTCTGCTTTCAAGTTATGCCAATAATCATTTTAATTATGCATGAATGAATGCCACTGCAATCTATTAAACACCTACTATATAAAAGATACTGTATATTTTGTTGCACTAGTGCTAAAACAGCGAAGCAGAAAGAAAGTGTCAAATGTGTCCACTTCATGCTGAGCAAAATTACTTGAAATAAATCATAATTTTGCCTTTCAAACTTGTAAATGTAAATTCTAAAGACTGCATGAATCAATTTTGGCTGTAAGGTTGCAAGAATCGTAAATCGTCAATCCTCACATTGTAGCCTATACTTTTCTGAAGCATTTGGTGGATTGCTGACTTGGTTTCACATTTAGCTACATCCAGTGATTTCGAGAGTATTTGTCAGCTTGCTCAGGGTACGTTGGGGGACATTTCAGCACATGGTGATGAATGTTGAAAGAGAAAATGTGTGAAACCTCAGCTATTCCGGAATTTTCTGTAACAGTTTTCCAGCACATGTTTTCAATCTTGTAACCGGAAATATAATTTAAGATTTCTTAATGTGCAGTTTACCATCCCAGTTTCAGGGTACACAGTCAAAGGCATCAAATAATGTTATAAGTATTTAAAGACTTTGTGTTCAGGCACTTAAAATCCCCTTCTATTTCAAAATCCACCAAAGCTGTGTGAAAAACAAAACAAAAAAAGAACATTGACTGCAGAACATGAAATGTCAAAAACAAAGAATGATATTCAATATTTAACCACAGGCAAGAACTAAGAGTAACTATTGTTTAAATACAACTACATCATAGTACAACAAAGAGTTACAGTATGTTTGTTTGTTAGATTTTTTGGGGGGTGGGGGGAAGGGGGGTTCTTAGCTTAAGTGGTATGTTGCAGTTGGGTCCAATGAGGGTCACCTCATCTGAATAGTCCAGTAATGCCACAAATTTCAGCATGCAGATAAAATACTTATGTTGATGAGGGTAGTGCACCCTAGTGGTCATCAACAGATTACATCGATTTTTATTAATTATTTTAGAAGGTGAAAATGCATGGTGGTGTGTTAAGATTTTACAGTTCAGCTTTGTTGTTTTGCAAGAAAGTATGTATTATGCAGCAAATTAATTTTGATTTTAAATTTGAGAATTAAAAAAAAATAATAATAATAAAATAATGATTTTGTTTTTCAAATAGCATTGTTTTTGATGAGTTTGAGTTTGAGGTTAATGAGGATGAGGTTAATAATAAAGATAAAGTTTATTTAAAAATTAAGTTTTGTTTCTTTAGACTTCAAATGGTGAACCAACACAATACCAAAGTACATAAAAGTAACAAAATAAATGAAAACATAACATTAAGATACCACCATGAACTGTACAGGCCCAACAACTCGCAAAATTACTAATGTGAAAAAGCTGAACAGAAAAAAAATTATAATGAAACTTTTCTCACTGAACCCATTTTTATGATTTAGTTAGTTATTTTTGTTTGTAAACAGGACATATCATGCAAACTGTCCATGCTGACATCAAATTTATTCGAGTACCTTTATCCAAGCAACAGATACATTTGTTTTAGATTAATATATTTGCACCAAATTACTGAATTTGACTGGACAAAAAAAACTTTGACCTCCATATATATATATATATATATATATATATATATATATATATATATATATATATATATATATATATATATATATATATTGGATATTCTCTTGAGTAAGTTGATTTATTATGCTGATGATTACAGTCACATAGTTATAGTTGTCTTTTATTATTTGCATTTATCTTCTTTTTTTTCAGAAAGCAATCTTATCGGTGTCCTTATCAGTGTTATTTTAATACCACTGAGATACCATTATAGTTTTTATACATCTTTTGAATCAATTTTCCATTTTAATTTTTACTCTGCAAGTGAACGAAGCCTTGTGGTGCCATCCCAAAGAAATTCAAAATCACTCTCACGGACCTTTTCCTGGACTGTGCCCAGCTGGTGGAATGACCTCCCAATCTCAATTCGTACAGCGGAGTCTTTACTCACTTTCAAGAAACATCTAAAGACTCATCTTTTTCGCCTGCACTTAACCTACTAACACCAGTACTTTTCCTCTTCTTGTCTTTTTCATTTAATTAAAAAAAAAAAAAAAAAAATTAAATACACCTGGCTATGCGTTCTATACTAGACTAACTGAGACTTGTCATGGCACTTGTATTCTGTTGTTGTTCTCTTGTTGACCTGACTGCTTCTATTGTTCTCATTTGTAAGTCGCTTTGGATAAAAGCGTCTGCTAAATGATTAAATGTAAATGTAAATGTAAATTTTTAATCATATTTAATTCAGTTTTTATTTGTAGTTATTTTAATACATACTATAAATTAAAATTACAAATGGTGCCTTGGCAACTAGATGGAAAAAACAGATCATGTTCATTTTCTTTCTAGTAGCTAACAAAAATGTTTTTATGGTTTATTTTTAGATTCAATTTTAGTTTTTGTTAACTATGAACCCTAACAGCAAATTGTATGTTGACCATATGTTGACCATAAAACTCTTTATAATAGTGGCACTGTGAGCGATGAATCAGATGAAACCAGTCCATCTACTGAGACGTGTCAGTCAACAGATTTTAATCTGACCATTTCATTTCAGTGAATAAAGGTATTCACTTCACTCACTCCCTCAGTAAACAAAAAGCCTTATCAAAATCAAATGATAACCAGTGGTCCATAATCGATTGTGTATGTTTGACATTCAAGTGTTTTCTTGTTTCTTGAAAATGGATCTCAACATTACAGCAGCAGTGGGGAGTCTGACTTAAAAGTACAGCGTTTGCTGCAAAGATATTAACCATGCTTGAACTCTGCTCGTTTCTTTCCTTCCTTTTCTTTGGTTTGTGTTGTTGCCAATCCATCAGAGAGAAACCCCCTCCCGTTAAGAGTAATGACTGAATGAGTGTTTGGCTTTTCTGTCGCCTACAGCCAGTCAGCAGCAGAACGCAGCTCATTACACCAGTGTTCTGGGAGCAGTGGTGGACAGAAACGAAGTAGCTTTACTTCGTTACTGTAGGCTACTTAAGTACATTTTTTAAGTATCTGCACTTTACTGGAGTAGTTTTATTTGGAGTAACTTTTACTTTTACTTCACTGCATTCCAAAGCATAAGATCGTACTTTTAACTTCACTACATTTCATAAAACTTATCGTTACTCCCTTTAATATATAACGTGCTCCGACACGCAGAAGCGGTGTCTGATTCATCATGAACGAACTGAGTCTTTTCAAAATAAACTTTTAAATCGGATCGCGAATCGCACCAAACGATTCGTTTACGAATTAGAATGATCCGATTGCAGCTGTTCTGGAGTCGACCACTCACTGATTCAAATGAACCGTTTAGTGCGAGTCTACAGAAGTAAAAACAGGGAGATCTTGTGAGCGCGTGCGTCTGATGTTGCTAAAAGTAAGTTATTAATGTCGAAATTTAGGATTAATTATTGTAACTGAAATCATATTTTTTATTATTTATTTTATATATTTTATTTTGATAATTTAGAATTATTACTGAAATACAACATTTTTTTTTTGTTTCAATCATTGAACAATAATAAATGAAGTAGGCTACCTAGAGCTGACAATGAAGTAAATGTATAATAATTAGCAAAGATGATTAATTTAGCGCTGTAAATGCACGTGTGAGGGGCGGAGACGCGCCGCAGAGGGTCAGATGCACATGAGGACCAAACACAGCAGAACTGTAGGAAACTTCACTCCTCTTATTATTTCTCTTTTACTATAGCGATTTATTTTTAGATACCTGATCTGAGTCTTTCATAGAGTTGTAGAGTTAGAGTTATTAGAGAAATAGAGTTATTTTTTACATTCTTTGGTCGAAGTTTTCAGATCGGCAATTCGGAGCATGTTCGCGACTCTGTTTATTCAGATAGGGACTTCGGAGCCTGTTCACGACTCCGTTGATTCAGATCGGCACTTCGGGGCATGTTCGCGACTCTGTTGATTCAGATCGGGACTTCGGAGCATTCGCGACTTGGTTGATTCAGATCGGGACTTCGGAGCCTGTTCGCGACTCCGTTGATTCAGATCGGGACTTCGGAGCATTCGCGACTCGGTTGATTCAGATCGGGACTTCGGAGCATTCGCGACTCGGTTGATTCAGATCGGGACTTCGGAGCCTGTTCGCGACTCGGTTGATTCAGATCGGGACTTCGGAGACTGTTCGCGACTCGGTTGATTCAGATCGGGGCTTCTGGACTTCGGAGCATGTTCGCGACTCGGTTGATTCAGATCGGCACTTCGGAGCATGTTCGCGACTCGGTTGATTCAGATCGGCACTTCGGAGCCTGTTCGCGACTCGGTTGATTCAGATCGGGACTTCGGAGCATGTTCGCGACTCGGTTGATTCAGATCGGCACTTCGGAGCCTGTTCGCGACTCGGTTGATTCAGATCGGGACTTCGGAGCATGTTTGAGATTTTTTTTTAATTCAGATCTCGAAGCAGGAAGTGTTTGTCAAAGTTAATTGATGATAAATAAATATTTGGTGGACACACTCTAGACTTAATCATCAGTAGGGCTCTAAACTTTTCATCCATTGTTATTAAGGACATAGTGTCACAGATTGCAAGAGGCCAAGACTCAAGTGCAGGCAGATGGGAAGACTTTATTTATAGGTCACCAAAATAAACAAAAACACAACTGAAACCAGAGGAGCGTTCAAAGTTATGAGACATAGACCAGTGGTGGACAGTAACGGAGTAGCTTTACTTCGTTACTGTACTTAAGTATTTTTCAAGTATCTGTACTTTACTGGAGTACTTTTACTTCACTACATTCCAAAGCATAAGATCGTACTTTTAACTTCGCTACATTTCATAAAACATATCGTTACCTATAATATATCACGTGCTCCGACACGCAGAAGCGGTGTCTGATTCATCACGAACGAACTGAGTCTTTTCAAAATAAACATTAATCGGATCGCGAATCGCACCAAACGATTCGTTTACGAATTAGAATGATCCGATTGCAGCTGTTCTGGAGTCGACCACTCACTGATTCAAATGAACCGTTTAGTGCGAGTCTACAGAAGTAAGAACCGGCAGATCTTGTGAGCGCGCGTGCATCTGATGTTGCTAAAAGTAAGTTATTAATGTCGACATTTAGGATTAATTATTGTAACTGAAAATCATATTTAGGTCAAAATTGTCAGTTGTTTGGGAACTAAATCCGCTGTAAAGAGTGATCTGTTTAAGCCCACTGAAATGCTCCAGTGCAAACGATGCAGACACAGCGTCTCTGTGTGTTAGGTTAAAAAATAAAATAAAATAACCTTAAACTAACACAGATTAAATAAAATAACTCATGCATGTCCAAATTCCCCGCTGCCGTAATATTAACAGTTTTATTAAAATGCTACCATGACGTCTGTTTTTATATTGTTTATCAACAGTAACGTTATTACATCTGGGGAGAAAAGAAAGGATGTGATGTTCAGAACATGGTAACTACAGTAATTATCAAAGAGGGGAAGAGACGCACCACGTTTGGCCAGGGGTGTTTTTACACCCCAGCCAAGGTTTGAGAAGGGAAAAAATCATTAAGAAAAAATAATAATTATTATTATTTATCATTAATATTATTAATATTATCATGTCATATATAACTGTGATGTTCTGTAAAACCACAAACTTTAAAATACTTTGTTCTTACTGGTGAAAATCAGATGGTCATCTCTGTTTTCTCTCAGGTACATTACAGTGTAAGCTTCACAGTGAACATTACTCTCGTCAACGTAGTCCATATCAACAACAAAAATATATCTTGACTCCATATAGTGGTTATTTTGGAAAAAATCCCAGGTATTTTGAGCAGTAGGATTATATAAAAAAAGTGCTAATATAAAATTAAATTAGCCTATATAAAATTGCATACATCTATCTTTCAGTACTTTTTTACTTAAGTACATACAAAATTGAGTACTTTTGAACTTTCACTTGAGTAAAATTGAAAAAGGAGTACTTTTACTTTTACTGGAGTAATATTTTATTATACGTATCTGTACTTTTACTCAAGTACTTGATTTGTGTAATTCGTCCACCACTGTCTGGGAGGCACAACTCTCAGCATCAAATTCCAGGAGAAAGATTTCCACCCAATGAATGAATGAATGAATTCCTGCTAGCATTCCATTATGTGACTAATAGATGACATCAATCACATTAGTGACATTGATAACATTAATTAGAAGCATTTAACATACAATTATAATTTCTCCAAATAAAGAGAGGGTGGTTGTTATTATTTTTCTTTTATTCTAAGGATCTCCCTGCTAAATGTATATGCATAACTCTCTTGATCATTTAGCTTAATTGATAAATTCTCAACATTTGGCAACATACCCTTTCAATTCCTTTTTTTATATATATATTGCATTGTTGCACTGGAGCAGGAAATCATATTAGTACTCATATAATTCCAATAATACACTGTATTATTATTATTATTATTATTATTATTATTATTATTATTATTATTATTTGCATCTTTGAGTTAAATAAATGCAACATAATAAATAATTAAATTTATTTATTTTTTCTAACATGGCTTCAAACCAATTGCAAAAAATATAAACATGTTCATAAAGCATATGCCCTAATATTTTTCAGAAGTGGATATAATGATTCACTCACCTTGACTTTGTTAGCGTACACAGTATCTATATTGTAAAATAGTTATATATGTAAAACAAATGTATAAAAATATATATACATTAATAATGTGTGTGGGTGTGTGTGTGTCTGTCTCTCTGTGTGTGTGTCTCTGTGCGTGTGTGTCTGCCTCTCTCTCTCTGTGTGTGTGTGTGTGTTGTAGATAATGGAGCTATTTTAAGTTATTAGTGGGTGTTATTATACCTTCCATTAATAAACATATAGAGGGTTAAAAGTTTGATTGATTGCAGTTTCTCAGATGAAGACATTTCAGTTTCTAGAATTGGCCTCTAAGGGGCAGCATTTTCAAACATCTACACCATCTTTCACCACAACCAGCTGATAACAGTCAGAAAGACAGAAATGCTTCAAGTCTGTGTCGAGTTTTCTCAGTCTGAAGAGATGAACCATTTCCCAATGCTGAGAACACCACGAGTTTGCTGCAGGTCCCAGTGATTTCACTGACAGACTGCAGATGCTCATTTTGACAAATGGGCACTTAATTATTAAGCATTTCATTACTCTGCTCTCATAAAGCAGACAATGCTTATGAAATAAGGGCTATGGATGATGCAGAGATGTTTCTATAATTGCTGTCTGTTACAAAAAGATTCAAGAACATTGGGATAGATTAAAGTAAGTTATTTATTACTATTTGATCATGCTTAAAAATTATGTTTTTCAAGCTCATAACAGTTTACTGTGTACATCCCAGAATACATTACTGATGAAATCTTGGTGAACTGTAATTAGTGATTTTTGAAACAAAACAAAAACAGGCTATTATCTTTTATTCCTCATAATTATAGTCAGTGATTAAACAAACTCCTAATCCGAAATAGTAAACCTTGGGATATATCTCAACTTGCATCGTCAGCTCTACAGACACGAATGACACCTCATATTATAAGGCTTGCATGCAAATAAAATAACTAAATAAAATCCCACAGACTTGCACTGAACAGCTTATCCTATCAAAGGAATTAGAACATGATAAAAAAAACTCAGAACACCTTGCATAGCAACACTTTGGCAAACTCCAATGGAAAAGTAACTCTTCAGTTGAATTGACAGTATTGCTCTGCTCCACGTTTGTGAATTACCTACATAAACAGTATTTTCTTTTTCTTTTCTTTTTTTGCTATATTAATCTATATATCATAATATATTAATGGCAGCATTGCAGTAAAGGCTCTCCCACAATGCACTGTAATGAGCTCACTGAAAAAAAAAATCAATAAAGATAGTGGACAAATACAATAGAAATATTGATACCTTATATACAATTCTGTATAGATAGATAGAAAGACAGACAGACAGATAGTAATAGATAGATAGATAGATAGATAGATAGATAGATAGATAGATAGATAGATAGATAGATAGATAGATAGATAGCCAACAAAAAATCCTATCTCGGTCAACTCTGTCTGTCTGGTCTCACACACTGACTCATCCACTCGAAACAGAAAATCTTTACACTAAACGGAAGGCGCTGGAAATCCTATTAGCGCTCCTGTCCTCATGTCTGAGTTCAGCGCTGTTGGCGTGTCTGTGACACCCACATGACCCCGACTTTGCATCATTAACATTGTGCTTGAGCAACTGTATGCGTGAAAAGCTGAGAAATTAGACCCCACGGTGTCCACAAACATCCCTGATACCCCGAGTTTAAAGCCCGCGGGCTCCTTTCGTCACACTTTCTCCTTCAGAAACCGAGCTCCCGGTGGAGGGTGTCTTTAACACTGATGTGGAATCAGACTCCCCTGTGCGAATCACAACCCGAGGCGCTACAGATGGAGCCATGAACTTGGTTTCGCATCAGTGTAAAGGCAGCCGTGCTAACTCTTTAAAGCAGGTGAGGTTGAAAATGAGGCTGTCAGACTTCTGCCTCCTCTTCCTCTCATCCTGCGTGAGTCAGGAGTGGGTAGGAGGACTTTTGAGTCGCTGCCAGTCAAGAGAGAGATAGCGTGGCACACAGTTGAGGCAGAAATGGGTCACTTAGTGTCTGTCGCAGAGATTTAATGGGAAAGGCCTTCATTGCTCACTTAAGATGTCTTATGTTTGCATTTGTTGATTGCTCTGACATGTTGCACCCAGAATTCACTGCTGTTGTTAAACAAATGAGAGACATGTTGAGGCATTGAATTATTAAAAGTGTCATCCGATGTGCTTCCTTGAATGTTCTGCAAGAGTATTTAGAGGTGAATTAGTTCCAAAACGTTCTCTTTTTTAGAATGTAGAATGTAACATAGCCTTTTAAGGGAACATTCTACCTGCAATGGAACCCCAGACTGATTTGAAACACAAAATGCACAAGAGCCTTGACACTTCATTTTGATGTAAACATATTGCACATAGATATTTGCACTCATTATCAAATTAATGAGGCAAGTTTACTTAGACATGCTATTGCATTAATTAAACCAAACACTACTGCCTTCAGATTGATTAATTATTAAAAATAATGTTTTAACAAATAGGTAATATCAACCAGGCTGTTGTTGCTGTCAATCCAGGAATGTAGTAGTTTAGTTGCAAGTAGTTTCAACAACAGCCTACACTTAACTAAAACCTTCTTTTTTTATATACTTTTCAATGTTAAATAATCAGTCCCTTCTTTTCAAGTAGATTTAAAGATTATGGTGCGTGTGCAAAGGAGCATGGGAAAAGAGCAGGGAGATGCCTGAGTTCAGCCCAGGCAGTGAGGAAAAAGCAAGGAGGGTCACATCACAGCTCGCATATTAATCTGCATTAGGATATATCGATGAGGTAAGCATATCAAAGCTTTCCGAGCTGCCGACGATCACTGTGCAGCAACATAACAGATGCTGTGTCCTCTGTACATGTGTGCAAAGACTGACAAGAAACAGGATGGAGGGGACGGCGGTAATCTCATGGTAAACAGCTGTGAGCGGCTAACTTAAAACTCACTGGAGAGGAGCACGCTCGCTTCTTAAAGCAGAAGGAAATACGATTGCAGTTGGCTGGATTTGGATTGAAATATCACAAGGTTTTCATAATCCCTCATGCCTGAATACACGAATGCTACAGATGTGTTTCGAATATTTATTTGAATTATTGCACCAGTGAATGAGATGTGTGGAAACATTGTAGCATCATCAAATTTTGCAATTTGATTGGGATTGATAGAATAGTTAAATTCCAGTAGTGGAGTTGTTTTGTTTCGGTTCATTTTGTAGTTTTTCTTTAACTACAGGCACTCTTGTGTTCTATGGGATGGCTTTTATTTTAATGGTTCACTCAAAAATGAACATTTGCTGGAAATGTGCTCACTCTTTGGCCATCCAAGATGTAGATGAGTTTGTTTCTTCATCAGATTCGGAGAACTGTTGCATTCCATCACTTTCTTAGAAATGGATCCTTTGCAGTGGATGGGTGCCGTCAGAATGAGAGCCCAAACAGCTGACAAAAACGTCACAATAATCCTCAGGTAATCCAAACCACTTCAGTCCATCGATAAATGTCTTGAGAAGCGAAAAGCTTTGTGTTTGTAAAAAACAAATGCATTATTTATGAGTTTAAACCAAACAAACTACTGATTCAGGCCAAAATACCAGTCCATAATCCATAATAACTCTTCTTCCAGTGAAAAGTCCATCCCTTGTCCTCTCAGAACAAAATCCACTGAGATTTGTTTTATTTAACAGCTTTTGCTTGTAAACGGTGCTTGATCTTGTGCATATTTCTCTCCTTATGCAGATAAGACGACTTTTTCACTGGAGAAAGCAATATTATGGATAGAAGACACCAATTTTTGCCAGAAGCAACGGTTTTTGCAATTAAAAACGTTTCAATGATAGATTTGTTTCTTACGAACTTTTCACTTCACAAGATTTTAATTGATGGTATAGAGTCGTGTGGATTATTGTGATGTTTTTATCAGCTGTTTTGACTCTCATTCTGACGGCACCCATTCACTGCAGAGGATCCATTGGTGAGCAAGTGATGGAATGATCCATTTCTCCAAATTAGTTTGGATGAAGAAACAAACTCTACAGCATAAATGCATCATAAAAATATGATTTACATTAAAATCTGCATACATAAGATCTAAACAAGGAGATAAATAATCATATGACATGTCAATGATTATATGACCATGATTATTATTATTTTTTTCACAAATGACTGGACCATTTCCATCACAACCAACAATTTTGCTCCTAAACAATTAAATGTTTAGGAATGTATAATACTAACTAATAAAGAGACATCCATGCTATTTTCAGAAGTTTTACAACATAAAATCATCGTTTTCGTCACAGGATGCAATTAAACACAACACTGAAACCGTGGTGGAATATTATGCTCTGGTGACTATTTTAGAATAAATGACATAAATCTCCAATGATGCATGCCTGTCCACACAAATTATAGTAATGGTGAGTGTGCAAACTGCATTTTATGAGTTTATTTTCTACATGGCCAAACGTGGCAATAGTTGAAGAAACACCTGGATATTCTGTGGGGTGTAAATCTCATAGGTGCTAAAAAAATTTCTATACTGTTTTCCACCTTCCACACTTTTTTTTCCCAGCAGGCATCTGTTGAAAAACAGGAACCATATTTCACCACCATGTCTGAACGAATCCTGCTTTTGAATGACATTTCCGGATTTCTTTTATTTATTTATTTTCTCTGAGTTGTTGATTTTGTGCTCCATCTCAGCGCGGGCTTCATTAATCAAGCAGTCCGGAGAGAAATAGCTCACCTGCTTGCTGAGGCGTTTATCTTTAGCTAATTTCCTGGCGGGATGCCTGTCATGCTGTGTTTAAAACCAGGAACAGGTGTAAACAAAACAGGGCAGGGTCTCAGGACTGTATCTGCTCTTTATATTTCTTTACATCAGCAGACCTGTCTGAGAGTGGGGAAAAAAGTACATAATAATAAGTTTGTCACATCACTGTCGGACCGCTTTTCCATAATTTAATTTTAAGTTAAAAGTTCCAAAGCCTATAAGAAATGTATCGATTGGATTTCATTTCTTTGATTTCTAGAAGACCATATATTGTTGAACCTATATAAACCATCCACATTTCACCCCAAAAATCAAATAAACAATAAGAAATTATGTTTTGATCCCTTCATGCTGTTACCATTGCAGATGCATTGTCACTATTACAGGATCAAACTGATTTCTAATTTATATTACATCAAAATGACCTTCAATAGGGTTAAAGAAAATAATGAGAACAGAATTTTTTGCATTGTGTCATTACTTTTTTGACAACAAATTTAATTACCATATTAATCAAAATTAATTACCGTAGTAATTGTAAAAGAAAATACATAACATTTTTAATTAACAGTATTTCTAGGGCTACACATTTATATCTTTATTATATGCTGATTTTAATTAACAAATATTTGTATAGCAGTTGTATTAATTGTTTTTAATACGAATTTAATTAGTATAATAATTTAACCACTGATAATGATGGAAATTGACAAAAAATATATAATAATAATAAATTAATAATAATAATGACAATTTAAGATGGGAAAATGTGCGTACGCTAATTAAAATAAAATGATGTTACAATATAAAAAGAAGAAAAACTGACAGACACACACACACACACACACACACACACACACACACACCCACACAAACACACACACACATATATATATATATATATATAATTATTATTTTTTTGGATACAGTTTATCCAGACATTCACCTATATTTAGAAAAATCAGCGTTGAAGTTTGTGGGCAGATCAGTATTTGAAACATCTGCCTCATTCAGTGCAGTGAAGACATGACTTTTCATTAAAATTACTTGCCAATCATTTCTAATAACCGTCAAATAGTCAAACGTCTTGTCCACAATAACAAGTGCAATACAAACAAGGGGAAAAAACATAATTATACATTGCTCAGAGATGAAAATAAACATTGGTAATTAACATGCAGAGCAGACATCACCCAAATGAGAGAAAGACAATGTAGCGAGAGATCCTAGTTAGGCATCTGTGAGAGCGACTGCGGCTTCCAGCAGAAAACCCCCAGCAGCTCAGGCCCAGAAGGGCTCACAACAGCTGGAGCCAAAGCCCACAGCTGACAGCTGGTTTGAGCTGAGGCTCGTCTACGTGACCTGGCTAGTTCCCGCTCCGTTGACAAGGATATACAGAGACAGAAACGCTCAGACAATATGGCATTCACACAGCGACCATAGAAGAGTGCACAGTGCAATCGCCGTGTCTGGGCTGGAAATGTGACTTTTTGTTAGAAGAACACAAGCATATTATATTTACATATCAATATGAACAATGGTTTTGTAGTTTTGTATTGGAGGCGTCACAGTGAGTTGCACCGTCTGTCCGCCCATCTGTCTGTCCATCCATCCATCCATCATCTGTCTGTCTGTTTGTCTATCTGTCTGTCTGTCTGTCTATCTATCTATCTATCTATCTGTCTGTCTGTCTGTCTGTCTGTCTGTCTGTCTCTGTTTATCTATCTATCTATCTATCTATCTATCTATCTATCTATCTATCTATCTATCTATATATCTATCTGTCTATCTGTCTGTCTGTCTGTCTGTCTGTCTGTCTGTCTGTCTCTGTTTATCTATCTATCTATCTATCTATCTATCTATCTATATATCTATCTATCTGTCTATCTGTCTGTCTGTCTGTCTGTCTGTCTGTCTGTCTGTCTGTCTGTCTATCTATCTATCTATCTGTCTGTCTGTCTGTCTGTCTGTCTGTCTCTGTTTATCTATCTATCTATCTATCTATCTATCTATCTATCTATCTATCTATCTATCTGTCTGTCTCTCTGTCTCTGTTTATCTATCTATCTATCTATCTATCTATCTATCTATCTATCTATCTGTCTGTCTGTCTGTCTGTCTGTCTGTCTCTGTTTATCTATCTATCTATCTATCTATCTGTCTATCTGTCTGTCTGTCTGTCTGTCTCTGTTTATCTATCTATCTGTCTGTCTGTCCGTCCGTCCGTCCGTCCATCTATCCATCCATCCATCCATCCATCTATCGTCTGTCTGTCCGTCCGTCCGTCCATCCATCCATCCATCCATCCATCTATCATCTGTCTGTCTGTCTGTCTGTCTGTCTGTCTGTCTGTCTGTCTATCTATCTATCTATCTATCTATCATCTGTCTGTCATCCATCTATCTATCTATCTATCTATCTATCATCTGTCTGTCATCTATCTATCTATCTATCTATCTATCTATCTATCTATCTATCTATCTATCTATCATCTGTCTGTCTGTCTGTCATCTGTCTGTCTGTCATCTATCTATCTATCTATCTATCTATCTATCTATCTATCTATCTATCTATCTATCTGTCGTTACAATCATTCTGTGTGATATTTATTGATCAATAATCTCTGTGAGCACAAGCTGCATATCACTAAAAAGGGTCAAGAAATAATGAATTCACAAGGAAATACATTATCAGACCTGAATTAGTCAAAACTACTGGATATCATATGCTATGAACAATAATTTAAAGTAATAAGATGTGGGATGATGACAGATGTAGTTATGTTCTTTGCCCTCAATTATGTAGTTATTCCACAACACCACAGGTGTTTTGAATATATGATATCATAATTCATCCTTATAAAAGTAGCTTTAACAAACAACCTGCTGTGTCTTGAAATGACAAGGCCTTCATAACAGATGGTTGCACTGCAAGACACTTTAGACTGGAAAAGGACAATTCTCTCCCACGCTGAGTTAGAAAATATATATCTTGACCAAAGGAACATGAACTTATTATTGTACTATTATACTATTATGCGCTTTGTCCGGTAATGTTTTCTCACCGGTGAATGAGAAATGAGGCAATCTGACAGCATTCAACGCTCAGTGTCTCTCATCATGTCACTGGTTAGCCCCTGGTCTGATTGTGCGTGTCCATGTGTTTCGGAGGAGGCGTGGCTTTGCAGAGTGATTATGCAGGGGGGGTGGGATCTTATGCTTTTAAAGCTATCAAAGACATCAATGCTAGTCTCTCCGAAATCACTTTTCCTTTCTTTAAGATGTGGTTAGTGGTTAAAGATTGTGAAAAGATTTGATAAATCCAATGATTATCCCTTCTTCAAAAGTGCTTGAAGGAATATTCTGGGTTCTATCATACCTCTTTTCTTTAAATAAGGGAAAAAATATGAAACAATAAATTCTTATGATAAAACTTTTGTATTACTTGTAGTTTTTGCAATTTTGCAGGTTTTTATAGTTACTTTGTCATAGAAAAAATGCTAAATTGTATAAACGGTTAGCAAGTGAAATATTCACACTAAAATCTTGTTAAAAAATATATATTGTTTATGTCTTGTGGTTATAGGAGTACAATATAAGTGTCATTTGTAAGTGACCAATATAGGTGTTTTTTGTCGTTGTTGTTTTTTACAGGGTGAAAGGTCAAAATGATTGTTTTTTCAGCTAGGTGGTCAGGCAATATTGTTTAGCTGAACTACTAAAACAACAAAAACTAAAAATAAATAAAAATAATAAATAAAATTTATATACAAATATTTAAAATAAAACAAAAAAACTAATAAAAATGAGAAGAGTACACAACAAAATAATTAAAACCTTATCTAAAATTCGAGTCAAAAGAGAAAATAAAGTATAAAAATAACAACAAATTAAAAATAATAACAAAAACTAATAGAATGTAATGATACTAATCTAAAAATCTATGGGTCCTTATCCCCTATTTATATAAAGCCAACCAATCAGATTAGAGTCTGCCAAATTGAAATGCTATTATGATTATTTATGTTAAATTTTTGTTTATAGACACCAGTCATGCTAAAACGCACCTGATCTCCATGGCCTCCATGTGACCCCATCCTCCTAACATCTCAGTCTGTCTATTCTCCTAACGGCATCTTCGACTTCAGAGCTTCGAGCTTTGTTTTTCTTCCTGACCTGCTGTCTAGTCTTTGATCACAGCTTTGCCCTAAAGGCAGCCTGCCAACGCAAAACTTCCCATCCAAACCACATTCTCTCACCTCCAAACACACCGTAAGAATTGCCCCTCATCTCAGCCAGTGTTTATTCTCCTCCGTCCATCACGACCTGCCACTCATCATCACTCAAACAGACTCAAAAAGTTGCACCGCTCAGAAACGAGTGTGAAAGATGAAAGGAGTTTCTGCAGTGGGGAAACATCAACCCTGTAAAATTTGAGGCATCTTCCTTCATCCATAATTTCCACATCCTCACATGGAGATGGACTTCGGCTGCACTCCAAACAGAGAGAGATGGGCAGCAAGGGTCACCAAGGGTCAGGTCTGACTCACTATAAGAGGGCGTCCCACTGAGATAATCACTGTTTCCATCGCAGCCTCGACTAGATGTGGTCAACCCAGACCTCCTTCAGACCAGAGGATGGATTGTTGAACGGCACTCTGATTATGCACAGAATAAAGGAAAGGGAAAAGGAAAGGGGTACAGGGAAGAAGAATTTTCAGTGAGACGTTACAGTAATAATAAGACAAAATGGGATAAAATGTAAGAGAAAAGTGTTGTTTGGTACACTAAAACATTGTAAATTCACATTATCACATCGTCTCGATTGCCTTATTTCTTTAATAAAATGTCAGAAAGACCTTTTTTTGTATTACCCTAATAAAAAGGTAATATTTTTATTTAAAATACATTCATTTCATACTAAGTATAGTTCAGATCTATTAGATAAGAGACCTACTGATATACAAAAATAATTAAACCTTTTTGGAGTAGTACTTATGCACAATGCATATTTTTTTTTATATTAAGCCTAAAATGTGTTTTAATGTCACTATTGATGATGATTGTATGAAATTTGAATAATAGTACTCTTTAAATGCAAGATATTTAAGTGTACCTAAAGTATACTTACAATAGTTCCACAATAGCACACAAAGAGCAATAGTTTAGCACAATCAAATATACTTCAGTAAATCTTTAGTTGGACTTCAGCACTATTCACAATTAAACTGCATTAAGTACAAAATTAGTTCCGTCATATATACAGGTGGAGCTGGGGAAGGTGGAGGGTTTCTGAAGCAAGCTGCAACTGCTACGGCAAGTCATATATTTGAACGTTGAGCAGCGAGCTGATTGGCTACTGATACAGGAGAGAACCAATCAGCAGTTCCATGTGATAATGATGTCATTAGGTCCGATTGAGTTAGACCTATCAGACTGCACCATCTAGAGTTTCATGCCAGAACTCTGTATTTGTTCCAATTTAGCAGATTTCAAGATTTTAGAAGACCAAAAGTACAAATGACCATTTGCAAAGAGCTTGACTGACAAGCGATCTGACCAATCATAATGCCAAATCTGCCATTTTGTCCGACAAACAAATCAGATAGGAGAGTAGATTAACTTCAGTGGACTTAAATTTAAAAAGTTGTGTGTTATTGACGTTTTTCCACGACTTAAATAAAATATATTCTGTTGTCCATTCATGTTCATGTAGTGCTTTAATCAAATATGAAAAGACAGTTCACGTACCGTTTGAACAGAGGCAATACAGCAATCTGTATTGAAACATTAAAGAGCCACAAAACGTTTTTATTGTTTGAATTTCTTAAAAAGTGGCAAAATTTGAAAGCTTTCAAGACCTTGTTTCATACCAGAAGTAACCTGCTCTGTCTTGTCTATCGGCGTTTTTTTTTTTTTTTTTGCTAAGGTCAGTTGCAGGCTATTGTTTACTAAGTACATAATAATGTAAATATATTTGCAGTAAACTTAGTTTTGAAGCTAATGTACAAACATACTCAAATACATTTATGGTATTTACGTCATTTTATAGTTCTTGCTAATATATTTAAACTGCTTTTATTTGTATATTTTATAAATAGTAATTTTGTTAGTTACTTTTGTAATTTTTATTATTTTCATATATTTTTAAATAGTTTATTTTATTTATTTTATCTTTTAAAAACTACATTTTAAAGTTAACATTTATACCTTTATATTTTTATTTTTATTATCACTTTGCTTTGTATTTTTTTAAAATATATACAGTATTGTTCAAAATAATAGCAGTACAATGTGACTAACCAGAATAATCAAGGTTTTTCGTATATTTTTTTATTGCTACGTGGCAAACAAGTTACCAGTAGGTTCCGTAGATTCTCAGAAAACAAATGAGACCCAGCATTCATGATATGCACGCTCTTAAGGCTGTGCAATTGGGCAATTAGTTGAATTAGTTGAAAGGGGTGTGTTCAAAAAAATAGCAGTGTGGCATTCAATCACTGAGGTCATCAATTTTGTGAAGAAACAGGTGTGAATCAGGTGGCCCCTATTTAAGGATGAAGCCAACACTTGTTGAACATGCATTTGAAAGCTGAGGAAAATGGGTCGTTCAAGACATTGTTCAGAAGAACAGCGTACTTTGATTAAAAAGTTGATTAGAGAGGGGAAAACCTATAAAGAGGTGCAAAAAATGATAGGCTGTTCAGCTAAAATGATCTCCAATGCCTTAAAATGGAGAGCAAAACCAGAGAGACGTGGAAGAAAACGGAAGACAACCATCAAAATGGATAGAAGAATAACCAGAATGGCAAAGGCTCAGCCAATGATCACCTCCAGGATGATCAAAGACAGTCTGGAGTTACCTGTAAGTACTGTGACAGTTAGAAGACGTCTGTGTGAAGCTAATCTATTTTCAAGAATCCCCCGCAAAGTCCCTCTGTTAAAAAAAAGTCATGTGCAGAAGAGGTTACAATTTGCCAAAGAACACATCAACTGGCCTAAAGAGAAATGGAGGAACATTTTGTGGACTGATGAGAATAAAATTGTTCTTTTTGGGTCCAAGGGCCACAGGCAGTTTGTGAGACGACCCCCAAACTCTGAATTCAAGCCACAGTACACAGTGAAGACAGTGAAGCATGGAGGTGCAAGCATCATGATATGGGCATGTTTCTCCTACTATGGTGTTGGGCCTATTAATCGCATACCAGGGATCATGGATCAGTTTGCATATGTTAAAATACTTGAAGAGGTCATGTTGCCCTATGCTGAAGAGGACATGCCCTTGAAATGGTTGTTTCAACAAGACAATGACCCAAAACACACTAGTAAACGGGCAAAGTCTTGGTTCCAAACCAACAAAATTAATGTTATGGAGTGGCCAGCCCAATCTCCAGACCTTAATCCAATTGAGAACTTGTGGGGTGATATCAAAAATGCTGTTTCTGAAGCAAAACCAAGAAATGTGAATGAATTGTGGAATGTTGTTAAAGAATCATGGAGTGGAATAACAGCTGAGAGGTGCCACAAGTTGGTTGACTCCATGCCACACAGATGTCAAGCAGTTTTAAAAAACTGTGGTCATACAACTAAATATTAGTTTAGTGATTCACAGGATTGCTAAATCCCAGAAAAAAAAAATGTTTGTACAAAATAGTTTTGAGTTTGTACAGTCAAAGGTAGACACTGCTATTTTTTTGAACACACCCCTTTCAACTAATTGCCCAATTGCACAGCCTTAAGAGCGTGCATATCATGAATGCTGGGTCTTGTTTGTTTTCTGAGAATCTACTGAACCTACTGGTAACTTGTTTGCCACGTAGCAATAAAAAATATACTAAAAACCTTGATTATTCTGGTTAGTCACATTGTACTGCTATTATTTTGAACAATACTGTATATAAATATTTTATATATATAGATATTTTAGTATTTCATTAAATTATTAAATTCAGTAATATAATTTCTCAACAAAAATAAATATATTATTTCAAATATTTATTAACTTTATTTTAATTAAGTGTTTTTAATAGTTTCAGGTGCTACTTTCTTGTCTTAAATATCACATTGTGTACTAATATTAGTGTTAATGTTACTGTAATAGTGTTGGAGTGTCTGGCTTATTGCAAGTATGAGTTCAACCAAAATAAATGTGTGGACATGGAATATTGATTAATTTATTTGCCCATATGTTCCTTGGTGACAATAAATGGCCTAAAGTTGGATTACTGAATATTTGTAGTTTCATGCAAAAATTGTCTATTGTGGTTACTATTAATTAATGTAACTCTACAATGAACATAGATGTATTTTATCATAATTCTGCTTCTAGAAAACAACTTAAATGATTTGAGCCATTGTACTACAGCTCTGAATGTAGCTCATTTAGATTTTAGAGACAGCTTTGTAAGTAATGTGAGTGTATGTTTGAGATTGTTTTGTGTGTATGTGTGTGTGCATCATTATGTTAAAGAAAGCTCTTTCATAGAGACAAAGCAGAGAGTGCTGACCCTCACTCCATTAGAGGCGGCTCTGCACTTTGTTAATGGAAGAATAAATGTTTGGATGATTAAACTTTATTGGCCACTTCAGATGTTACAGTGACAGAACTGTGTTAGTTGCTATAAGGTGGGGAAGGTCAGCAATTTTCCAAAGCAGTCAGCCCACACTAATCTGTTTTTGAGAAGTCAATTCCAGGCACATGAGCTTCACTGCGCATAAGGAATATTATAAACATCAATGAAAATCTTTGAGTCAAGTCACCTTTATTTCAGAGGTTAGACAGTTTTTTCATGCCATAATCCATATGCCAAAATAGTCTAACTATACTGTTTTCTCTCTCTTCCAAACCTTTTAAAATGCCATACTGTATATTGCAATGTTTTTTTTTCTTTTCTGAAGTGCAGTTTAAATGTTAATAAAGTGAACTTGCATGAGGACCATTCTTACACTATGCCTTCAATTTAAATCATTTTAAGGTTAAGATTTAAAACTAAATACAATAGCCTATATACTTTAAATGCAAGCATATACAATATATCAAGATTGAATTAAAATAAAACAATTTTACTTATTTTATTTTTTTAATTAACAACAGTGTCTGAGAAGCGAACAATCTATTTATCTTGTAAGAATGACCTAACATGTATTAAAGCCAGAGAAAGAGTTGTGCCAGTCTTTTCTTAGTTTTGTTTGAACAGACTTTTTGCGTTTAAGATGCCAAGGACAGACCTTGAACCAACTTTACTAACTGTTAAAGAGAGTCTGTCCGCTTCGCCCTTCTCCATACTATAGAGCTTTTCACTTCAAACACTTGACCTCCAACACGGACTCAAACCAAGCAGGGAGCTTGAGCTTCTTTTATTGTGACATTGAGAAAACTACACAGCGAAAAACCTCTAGGGTCCAAACCATTAGCATGGCTTTGAATATATGTTTTTATGAGCATGTTCTTTTATCGACCAACATTTGGGAAAAATCAAACATCTTGTTGAAGATCTGTGACCACCATTTAAATGTACTTTAATTTAATTGATTTAAATTTATTTCCAAATCGTTGAGTATATCATAAGTATATCGTATATCGTATGATCAGTTTTTGCAATAAATACCCATGAATGTACTTTTACTTACCTCTTAAGTGTTTTATATTATTGTGAAGTGGCTAATCCCTTCAAGTTCATGTCAGAAATCTTGGGGCAGTCTTTAACATCCAGCTGAATTTGTAATGCAATGACAGCACAATCATTCAGATTTGTATTGCACAATATTATGGAAGGCCATTGTTATTTCAAGCCTGGACTATTGAATTGCTCTTCTGGCTGGACTTCCAGTATGTGCAATCAAACCTCTACTAATGATTCAGAATGCAACACCACAACTAGTCTTCAATGAGCCCAAGAGAGCCAACGTCACTCCTCTGTTACGGCTCGCATCAAGTTCAAGACACTGATGCATGCATACAGAACAGCCATGGGCTCTGCACCCCCTACCTCCACTCGCTCTTACAGACGGTGAGTGAACGATGCCTATTTGTACCATCACAGAAAGGCGTAAAAACTGCTTTCCAGAACATTCTCATTAACTAATGGAATGATCTTCCCAACCCTATCCAGAACACAGAATCCTTGACAATATTAAAGAAACACATCAAAACACCTCAAAATTCTGTCAGCACTTCCTGCATCCTGCTTAAAAAGAAAGAAAGAAGAAAATCCTCCTATTTGCTTTCACTATTGCTTAGACCGTGTGCCACCAAAGCATTTTTTCTTTTAAGCTAATGTGTTTAAAATACAGGGTTCTCGTGGGTCCTTAAAAAGTCTTCAATTTAGTTGTATCAGATTTAAGACCATAAAAGGTCTTGAATACCTTAAATGGTATAAGAAAAGTCTAATTTGAAGAGGTCTTACATCTGGGGATAGAAAAAGACAAGACAACATTAATGTGACGATTACACTTTAAAAGGCTATGATTTCATGAAATTAATAGGAGCGCTGCAGGTTTCAAATTCAATAAACGGCACAGGTGTTTTTATATGAATCTATCTCTGAGAGATAGCTCTCGAAGGTTACAGACTGTCTTCATTTCATTTTACCTTATAATGGCTGATAAAACAGCATTTATGAGCACAGCACTGTTTTCTGCTGCATCAGAAGAGAATGAATTGACATTTTCAATAAGCCTGTCTGCTGTTTTTGTTCAGACTGAAAATCGACCCATATTTTTACACAACAAACACACAGTTGTAAATGTCGATAAAAATCCTATACAGGTATCCTGATATTATAACAAATGTATTATAATTCACAAAATTTCTGTTAAATACAAGATTATCTTTACACCTATTGGTACACAGAATTGTCTTTTAATTTAGCACATACTTGCTTTTTTTAAATAAATTTGTTATTATTAGTCAGTATGTGTCATGCAGATGTGATTTATCTGACACATAAGGCAAACAACTGAATGTAATGGAGTATCCTGCATGTTTAAAAATGATGCTAAAGAAACACCCAGTGTGTTAAAAAGTGATATCAAGGAGCCCTGACCAAGTCCAAATCATGTGACGAGTTGGGAGTGAGAAAGTATTGGACTGAAGGTTGGAGGAGGGAATTTCAACTATAATCAGTGCTCCCATCTCTGACTTTAATTTGGCATAAGATTGTGCATTATTCAGTTTTGGATACTTAACCACAATTAGAAATCAATAACAGACAAGATAATGGGATTTAAAGGAGGATGTAGCTTTTCCAACAAGCATTAATCAATTTTAAAACATCTTTATAAGTATGTTTAAGAATCTGCAAACTGAGGCAACTTGCAGTAAAAAGACAATTATGAGACAAAATTAACACACGCACATCTTAATTTGCCATGTTCATATCCATAAATAAATGTGACCCATTTGTGAAATCATTTTAGAGAGGGCCACGCTTCAGTTTTGATTACCTTATTCATAATGTCCTGCTTGAATGATCTCAGTCTTCATTAGTCAGGGAGACAGCATCTTACTTAGCGATAATGACAGTGCACAAAAGCGCAGCTCAATCTTGTTCCTGTCAGAGGAAGCGGCGTCATAACTTCCACAGCTGAAGGGGTTCAACCAGCTGCCTCAGGTGTACCAGCACTGGGATCTTCACCTTCTGCCCTCCCAGCAGAATACATCGACTCTGGGAGACAATCAGCCGTTCATACAGCCACCTCTCATTACATATACCAGTGCATATGGTTACAACGAGGCACATGTCGAATGTAAATGGACTGAACTTGAGTGCCGTGAAGTTTAGCATGATCTTGGGACAGCTGGTTTATAGATATGGGTTTATGACAGCTTGTGGTCCTCTAGGAATTGGGAAGAAAACAATAACGCAGCTGTTTGATGCCCAATGGAAAGGGAGGATTTAGTTGCTCTAGATTACAGACTGTCAAAAAGAAAGCGAGAGATTTTTAGATTATAAATAATACTGCTAAAAATGATGTTGTCTTTGCTGCTTTTTTGGCTAATATTATAAAATAAACAAAATAAATTTTATCTCAGTTTTAGTTTTATTATCGTCTGTATTTAAGTTATTTGGCAATCAATAATTTCTAGTATCGTTTTGTTGTTGTTGTTGTTTTTAGTATTTAATCTAATATTTATTAATTTCAATTACCAAATACTTTTTAATATTTTAATTTATTTTAGTTAACAATAGCAGCATTGATTCACACAAACTTAATTGAAACAGCACTATAATTAATTCGATATATTCATAATTTTGTCCCTTTGAGCATCCAAAGCTAACCATAGATAAACTCTGAAAAATGTGAAAGTATACACACAAATTTTGTACATTTAGACAATGAAATGTACAAGATCAATGTTTCGGCAGTATCTGACATGTAAATCTCGCATCACATTCTTTCACATTTACATGTTAAACAGTGTAACATCATATACTTCAGTGCCTGTCCAATTGTACTGAAATGTATGTGTGCTAAATACCTATATGAATATCAATGAGAACACGCTGGGTTTTCAAACTGTCATATATTTTAATGAAGGATAATTAAAATGCTGTTGGCTATAATGTGCAAATGCTCCAGAGAGACAGATATCAAGGACCGTTAATTATTGAGAAGTGAGAATAAATGTTATCACAGGTTAGCACGTGGCACCATTACTTCTAAGTGTTGTTAACTGACAAACACAATCATGTAAAACAGGATAAAAATACGCACTGATAAAAAATAATAAAAAAAAGGGGCAGGTTTTGTGTCGTTGTTTCATCTCCATCCTTATTTATTTAATTTCCTTTTCTGATTTGGAAATATACCAGCCATCTGGCCGCTAGCGTTCCTGGCAGTAACTAATTCTAGCAAATATTCTGTCATTCATTGCCATCATGACACTCAAATGAAAGAGTGCAGCAGGAGGGTGAAAGAGAGACAATCTAATTATGGCAAATCCGTTTCAGATATACTCCAAATCATTGTTATGGTGCTAATAAGCTGTCGGACGGGTCAACATAACTGTTATTGGCTAGACTTTTCAAAATAATGGGTTTCCTAACCTAACTTTTCTAAAAGAAATGTGTTATTCTGTGTAATGTAAAAATTATCACTGTTTTCAAATATCAAATATGGATGGTTGGACTCCCTCTTTCAGCATTCATTATATTATACGATAGCAATCCGTTAGTATCCCATTCATGTCAATGAGATTCTAATGGGGCGAATATAATCATTTCTAATGTATTGTAATATTCTTCCAATTCTTTAAAACATTCTGGCTGCTCTTTTGAGTTGTTTCTATAGGTTGTATGGATTCTGGAGCAGTAAAGTCCTTGGTGTGATGACAGCACACAGCCAAGGTTGCAGTGATTTCTGTGAATGTAAGATATCAAACACTTTCAGTCCACCCTCACCACTGCTCTGGATGTTTCTGTGCTGTGAAGGTCGACTGAAGTCTCAGACCCTTCTCAGATAAAACACCTGGGAAAAATTCACACTGAAAGTTTAAAGGGGGGGGGGGGGGGGTGAAATGCTATTTCATGCATACTGAGTTTTTTACACTGAGTTGGATTCCCATGCAAAACATGGACAAAGTTTCAAAAATTAAGTTGCACGTTTGAAGGAGTATTTCTGTTCCAAAAATACTCCTTCCGGTTTGTCACAAGTTTCGAAAAGTTTTTTTCGAGTATGGCTCTGTGTGACGTTAGATGGAGCGGAATTTCCTTATATGGGTCCTAAGGCCACTTCTGCCGGAAGAGCGCGCGCTCCCGTAGAGCAGAGCAGAGACATTCACTGATCAGAGCAAGAGCGAAATGTCACAAAAGCAGTGTGTTTTTGGTTGCGAGGGCAAGACAACCCTGCACAGATTACCAAAAAAAAAAAAAACATTAAGGGACCAGTGGATGGAGTTTATTTTTACAGAGCATCGACGGAGTTGTGCAAGTGTTTGTGTTTGTTCCCTGCATTTCGAAGATGCTTGTTTTACAAACAAGGCCCAGTTTGACGCCGGATTTGCACATCGTTTATTTCTTAAGGATAATGCAGTCCCAACGAAAAAGGGTCACGATCGTGTGTTGGAACCGCATGCGGTAGGTAAAACTGCTTCAAATATCTCTGTGTTGTTAACTTAGCTATCGGCGCATAAGCACATCAAGTAAACCTTGTACACCTTTAAAGAAAAAAAAAAGATGACATAAAGTGGAAGTCCAAAACCGCTAAGCAAATATATACAGTTTCAATTCATACCACATAGAGACGTCCTGCTGTAATCGTTGCTGCTGCTGCTATCGTTAAGTTTCAGCCTCAGGATCTGATTCTGGATCATAAATATACGCTGAATCTGACTGTT
This sequence comes from Carassius auratus, assembly GCF_003368295.1. Taxonomy (NCBI): domain Eukaryota; kingdom Metazoa; phylum Chordata; class Actinopteri; order Cypriniformes; family Cyprinidae; genus Carassius; species Carassius auratus. The sequence goes on along the minus strand of NC_039278.1, from coordinate 17,210,286 downwards.
AACCATGGTTTGTTTTGGATGATGTTTTTTTCCTCACGGTAATGTCACAGAAGCTCTCAACACAAAAGCCTACTGGCGCTCGTGATTCTTTAGCTCCACCCACACGTCACACCTCCAGCCGCTCGTGTTTTTCCGAAAAAAATCGGCACAGACTATTTTTCTTTTAAAAATATAATAAAACTAAAGACTTTTTGGAGATATGAAGGATGCAGTACTACTCTATAGGTACTCAAGATTAACAGGATATTGAGTGAAAATTAGCATTTCACCGCCCCTTTAAAGAGTGCTGCACAACATTAGTCTGGAACAGTGTTTGAAGTAGTAATTACAGTATATAATGATGTATATATGTCCCTACTATAAGTATTTATTGTATAAATTATTTTTTTTTTTCTTTCTGTTCTGTCTTCTGACAGACCTATTATACAACCTATATTTATTTGCTGAAAGAAACAGTGGTCTGTTCAGCATTACTGCTGGAAAAGGTGATTATGAACTAGTAACTGGATTTGATGATGCATTGATTATAATTAATATTTTAATATACTTAAGAGTTTAGTTTAAAGCATATAGTTGCAAGTAAGAGAAACATCTGCACACCAGTTTATCACCCACCCCTAAAAGTGCCATAAAACAAGCAATTGATGGAGTCATATGTCAGCGAGTCTGCATTTTCATAGATATATGAATGGTTCTTGTTTGGATTATGTCAATGGCCAAACTTTTGCTCGCATAACTATGACATGGCCAATGCCAGTGCACAGTGATGTTGCACATGCTTAATGCACATTCTCTCAGTCCCGTAGATGGGGCGATAGAGTTTGCGTTAAACTGGATTGTTATTGTTCATCTATCTACGTAGCTATAAACTTTTTACCATAGATTCTCAACTCAACTCAAATCCAATACAGTTCCACAATTGTTTATTGCACAGAATTTAAATTCTGTTTATCCTCAATGCGAAAGTGCCTTGCTGATGCTAGAGGTCAGAGGACAATGGCCCGACTGATTCCAGCTGATAGAAGTGCAACTTTGACTGAAATAACCACTCGTTACAACCGAGGTATGCAGCAAAGCATTTGTGAAGCCACAACACGCACAACCTTGAGATGGGTTACAACAGCAGAAGACCCCACCGGGTACCACTCATCTCCACTACAAATATTTCAAATAATTTCTGCATTTGATTTTCTATAAATCAAAGAGTCCTAGATAAAAGGGCATCACCGTTTTCACAAAAATATTAAGCAGCATAACTGTTTTAAACACTGATATTAATAATAATAAAATGCTTCAGCATATAAGAATGATTTCCGAAAGATCATGTGACACTGAAGACTGGAGTAAATGATGCTGAAAATTCAGCCATGCAAGGCAATAATTAATACTTTAAAATATAGTCAATTAGAAAACAGTTATTCGAAACTGTAATGATATTTCACAACAGTACTGTTTTTATACTGTTTTGATCAAATAAATAGACATTAGAACAGTAGTGTAGTGCATGCATTTTATATATAGCATTGTTTTTCCCAGCGGTCTATGACCCATTTCAAAACAGAAAACAGCTTGTGAGCCATCAGTTGAGTATATTTTGGGCCCTTACCGTCTCTGTCTAGTGAAAGCGACAGCATGACTTGTGCATGAGATATGAAGAAAACAGTGTAAACTCACAACTAATTGTTTTTCTCAGTGTGGATACACCTTTCATCCTTCCTTTGACACCTTTTACATCTCATCTGGATAACTATTAATATGACAAAGAGGTGAGAGTCGCCCCTACCAATAAACATGCAGCACTGCGTGATTTATATCCAGTGCCAACACTCTTTATTAGACTGTCAATACATAACCTGTTGTCTATTTGCAGCTGTCGAGGCTGAATACACAGACAGGCCAAGAGGAGAATAAATGCATCTGCGGCAGGTGAGAGAAGCCTCCGGTGATGAGACCTGTGATGGACAGAGTGGTAATTGTGCGGCGGACCAGATGCGTTCCTGCATCTCAGCATGCGATGAGCACTCTTTCCTCTGGATCTCGCCGGTTGTCTACGCCCTGAGCCGATGTTTACCCTGCTCTAAGCTTGCCTTTCCATGTCGATCGAAGCAGGGAAGATATTGCGTGTCAAGTGCTCTCCTGGGCTAAACAATCATTTCAAAGTGTTATCACACAATCCTGACTCCCAGGGGCTGCCCGTCTGCCAGCCGTATGCAGAAACCGGAGGAGCTCCAGACTGTTGCCAAGCAAAGTGTATGCCGGGCGGCAGCCAAAGCAATGGCATCCTAGCAAGGGCACAGAGGATGCAAAAGAGGGGCAGGTTGTGCAGGTAACACTTCAATAAGCCAAGTGATTAATCAGGCTTTTGCATATTACTCCAATAAAAGCATGTTCTATCAAATGAATGTATTATTTTGCATCCCGTTGAAGAAAGATGGAAATGACTGGAAGAAGAAGGTAACAAGTATATATATATATACACACACACTGCCATTTGAAGGTTTAAATGAAATATATAAACAAATATGACATGCTGTTATATTTAGCATATTCTATATAAATTTTTGCCAAAAAAAAAAATTCCCATATGGGAAATGTACATTTAATAAACTGTTTTACTTTGAAATTATACATTTTAGATGTTAAATGGGTTGCAAATAATTCATATTATCTTTAAATGCTTAGGTAGGTGGATTCGCCCAAAAGTTGACAACTTGTTACTTTTACACATTTTAACAATATATTATGATGAAAGATGTATGATTATTTTGTAGCAGAACATTGAAACAGTGGCAAAACCACTTAATATTTCATATTAAATATAAGCTTAAAATGAATTCGTCTAAAATATGTGTATTGCTAATGACAGCACAAACTCATTGTGTCTACTGCACATGCAGGGTCAAGGTGCAAGAGGGCAAAGGTCAGTAAGTGGCATTTGAAATAATTGTGTGGTACTAATTGGATCACCCCTGAATAGGGCAAATCTGAGCAAATTAATTTTGTAATCCCTGTGTCATTTCAAGGACGTCTCCAGCAGTGACATCTGTTGTTCTCAGCAGTCGACTCCACTCAGTGCGTCTTCATCACTGCACGCTAATATTTTTCAGGCAAGTGTCTCGCCCTGAAACACATTTCTGTCCTCGACTTAGTGTAGGATCTACAACTTACTGCACCATTAATGATCATACTACTACATAAATCAGATTAAAATAAATACTTTATATTATCATGTATTACTGTCTTGTCCTTTGGTCTTGTCATTTGCGAATCTTCAACAACAAAGACACATGATGACTTTTAACTTAAAACAAATAACAAACATAACAAAAAGCATTTGCAATGCATTTGACTATATGTGAGGTATTTCAAGTCAGGATACAGAATATTCAGTGGGAAATACAGTAATTGCAGGGCAGGGCTTTTGATTGGATTGGTGAAAATCACAGTGTAAAATATTTTTTTACTTGACATTTCTTTGTAATTGTGAAATTTACTAGCAATTTTTGAGTGAAAACTGTTTCCACAAAAAGGATGTAACATGGACTATTTTCCCCATCTGTTCAGCCTTGTAAATGTTAACACCTATACGTTTCAACAACATGTTACAAATGTAATTTTTATGAAATTTCCTGGTGGTTTCACAGCACAAACAAAACCATTTAAACACCCTGGTGAGGTTGAGTCAATCGGAGCCCACCCAACATGGCGGCTGTTTTGCTACTCTTTCTTCAGTAAAGGATTAGCACGTCTAATTGTGCACCACTACCCAAACTCTTTTAGCTGATAATGTGCCACATGAGTAATGCATTTCTGTCTTCCTCTGAGCGCCGCAGACACAGACAGGATTTACTCCTGCCTCGAATCTGCACGAACAGGCGTTCTGTCGGCTCTATCTACATAAACAATCAAATCAAATGGCGCATTCACGTAGGCTCTTCTATTTAGCCGTACTTCACAGATGGGGCACAGCTGAAATTGTTTCTCCTATTCTCTCTTTCTCATATTTTTAAGTGAAGCAAACAACTGATAAACAACATCTGGAATACTGTAGACTGTTGGCAGAAGAAAACTGGATGGATTATAGGGATACTCCACCCAAAATTTAAATTTTGTGATTGATCACTTACCCCATGTTGTTCCAAACCTTTAAAACCTTTGTTCACCATCAGAACACAATTTAAGATATTTTGGTTGAAAACCGGGAGGCTTGTGACTGTCCCATTGACTGCCAAGTAAAATACACCGTCAAAGTTCCAGAAAAGTATGAAAGGCATCTTCAGAATCTGCCATCAGTGGTTCAACCCTAAAATTATGAAGCCACGACAATACTTTTTGTACGTGAATAAAACTAAAATAACAACTTTAACAATTTTTTAATTTGTCTCCTCTGTGTCTCTCCACATCACCGTAGCACCAGTTTGGAGAATATGAGCAGTATGCAGGCAGTTTACGCTCTTCTGTGTCAGCCGCGCTGCACTGATGCACTTTTTTCTTTCTAATCAAAACTTAAATATATGGTGCGGCTGACACAGAAGAGCGTAAGTTGCCTGCGTTCAGTTCATATTCTCTAAAATGGCACTACGCTGATGTAGAGTGACACATAGGAGAACAATTGTTGTTTAAAGTCATTGTTTTTGTTTTATTTGTTTACAAAAAATATTGTTGTCACTGATGGCAGATGGAATATTCTGACAATGATTTTCATACTTTTCTAGACCTAGACATTGTTATTTACTTGGCAGTCAATGGGACAGTAACATACCTCCCGGTTCTCATCCAAAATATCTTAAATTGTGTTCCGAAGACAAACACAGCTTTTAAGGGGTTTGAAACAACATGGGGTTAAGTGATTATTGACAAAAATTACATTTTGGGGTGTAGTATCCTTTGAGCTAGGGTTTCCAAGTCAATACTCAAATGTACACTCTTAAAAATAAAGGGGGTTCCAAAAGGGGGAACCTTTCAGTGAATGGTTCTTAAAAATAAATAAATAAATAAATAAATAAATAAATAAATAAATAAATAAATAAATATAATTATTATTATTATTATTATCATTATTATTATTAGTGTGAAGAACAAGGTTTTTCCACTATAAAGTACTTTTTGTGGAATGGATAGTTTTCATGGATGTTAAAGGTTCTTCATGGAACCATACATTTTTAGGAGTGCACCACTACTAATGGTAATATTTAGATGGGGCCATTGTATAACGTAATATAGAACCATGCAGTTATTATAACAAAATTCATAACAATCATAAAATATTCAATGTGTTACTGAGAGATTGGTTCAAATACTTTATTATAATGTTTACAGACTAAATGCAATATATTTCAGCTGAGATAGGACAGATGTTAAGGGTATTCAAGTTTATAAAGCATTTTAACATTTTACCTATATTCATAAATTATACATATTTATATAATATATTTTTATGGGTTAGAAATGTATTACATGAAAAATTGTTTAGGTTGCTTATTTTAAAAAAAAGTAAATTAACTGTTGGCTAATAATGTTCAGATTTGGATGAATTCAAAATCAATACAAATTCATTTGTAATAATCAGTGGTGGATGAATTACACAAATCAAGTACTTGAGTAAAAGTACAGATACGTATAATAAAATATTACTCCACTAAAAGTAAAAGTACTCCTTTTTCAATTTTATTCAAGTGAAAGTACAAAAGTACTCAATTTTGTATGTACTTAAGTAAAAAAGTACTGAAAGATAGATGTTTGCAATTTTATATAGGCTAATTTAATTTTATATTAGCACTTTTTTTTTATAATCCTACTGCTCAAAATATGGGATTTTTTCCAAAATAACCACTATATGGAGTCAAGATATATTTTTGTTGTTGATATGGACTACGTTGACGAGAGTAATGTTCACTGTGAAGCTTACACTGTGATTTTCCTGAGAGAAAACAGAGATGACCATCTGATTTTCACCAGTAAGAACAAAGTATTTTAAAGTTTGTGGTTTTACAGAACATCACAGCTATATATGACATGATAATAAGGCCTGAAGTTAGGAAGAACATCTTAAGGAAAATATAATTATTATTTCTTAATGATATTCTTTCCTTCTCAAACCTTGTCTGTGGTGTAAAAACAGCCCTGGCCAAACGGGGTGCATCTCTTCCCCTCTTTGATAATTACTGTAGTTACCATGTTCTGAAAATCACATCGTTTCTTTTCTCCATATATATATATATATATATATATATATATATATATATATATATATATATATATATATATATATATATATATATTTATATATATAGGTGGTTGAATAAAAATATTTGGACATTAGGCCTATTTATAAAAATTACCTCAGGTTAGCACCAGCAAGCTTGTTAGCTAGACATTTAGCATCAGCTACAATATTTACTTATTTTCAGTACGGTTATGAATAAACATTCATGTCTGTCTAACGTTACTCGTAGTTAATCCAAACAGTATAACGTTACTGTTGATAAACAATATAAAAACAGACGTAATGGTAGCATTTTAATAAAACTGTTAATATTACGGCAGCGGGGAATTTGGACATGCATGAGTTATTTTATTTAATCTGTGTTAGTTTAAGGTTATTTTATTTTATTTTTTAACCTAAAACACAGAGACGCTGTGTCTGCATCGTTTGCACTGGAGCATTTCAGTGGGCTTAAACAGATCACTCTTTACAGCGGATTTAGTTCCCAAACAACTGACAAATTTGACATAAATATGATTTTCAGTTACAATAATTAATCCTAAATGTCGACATTAATAACTTACTTTTAGCAACATCAGACGCACGCGCGCTCACAAGTTCTGCCGGTTCTTACTTCTGTAGACTCGCACTAAACGGTTCATTTGAATCAGTGAGTGGTCGACTCCAGAACAGCTGCAATGGGATCATTCTAATTCGTAAACGAATCGTTTGGTGCGATTCGCGATCCGATTAATGTTTATTTTGAAAAGACTCAGTTCGTTCATGATGAATCAGACACCGCTTCTGCGTGTCGGAGCACGTGATATATTATAGGGAGTAACGATATATGTTTTAAATGTAGCGAAGCTAAAAGTACGATTTTGTGCTTTGGAATGTAGTGAAGTAAAAGTACTCCAGTAAAGTACAGATACTTGAAAAATACTTAAGTACAGTAACGAAGTAAAGGTACTCCATTACTGTCCACCACTGGTCTATCTATGTCTCATAACTTTGAACGCTCCTCTGGTTTCAGTTGTGTTTTTGTTTATTTTGGTGACGTATAAATAAAGTCTTCCCATCTGCCTGCACTTGTGTCTTCTCCTCTTGCGATCTGTGACAGTACGACCTTAATAACAATGGATGAAAAGTTTAGAGCCCTACTGATGATTAAGTCTAGAGTGTGTCCACCAAATTTGTGTGTGGGTCCATGTACATGCTGAATCGACAGGTTAAAAAAAAGCCTACTAAAGTCCAAATATTTATTTATCACCAATTAACTTTGACAAACACTTCCTGCTTCGAGATCTGAATTAAAAAAAAAATCTCAAACATGCTCCGAAGTGCCGATCTGAATCAACCGAGTCGCGAACATACTCCGAAGTGCCGATCTGAATCAACTGAGTCGCGAACAGGCTCCGAAGTGCCGATCTGAATCAACCGAGTCGCCAACAGGCTCCGAAGTCCCGATCTGAATCAACCGAGTCGCGAACATGCTCCGAAGTCCAGAAGTCCCGATCTGAATCAACCGAGTCGCGAACAGTCTCCGAAGTCCCGATCTGAATCAACCGAGTCGCGAACAGGCTCCGAAGTCCCGATCTGAATCAACCGAGTCACGAATGCTCCGAAGTGCCGATCTGAATCAACGGAGTCGCGAACATGCCCCGAAGTGCCAATCTGAATCAACGGAGTCGCGAACAGGCTCCGAAGTCCCGATCTGAATCAACGGAGTCGCGAACATGCCCCGAAGTGCCGATCTGAATCAACAGAGTCGCGAACATGCTCCGAATTGCTGATCTGAAAACTTCGACCAAAGAATGTAAAAAATAACTCTATTTCTCTAATAACTCTAACTCTACAACTCTATGAAAGACTCAGATCAGGTATCTAAAAATAAATCGCTATAGTAAAAGAGAAATAATAAGAGGAGTGAAGTTTCCTACAGTTCTGCTGTAGATGGTCCTCATGCGCATCTGACACTCCGCGGCGCGTCTCACTCCCTCACACGCGCGTTTACAGCGCTAAATTAATCATCTTTGCTAATTATTATACATTTACTTCATTGTCAGCTTCAAGTACTTCATTTATTATTGTTCAATGAACTGTTTGAAACAAAAAAAAGGTTTTATTTCAGTAATAATCCTAAATTATCAAAATAAAATATATAAAATAAATAATAAAAAATATGATTTCATTTACAATAATTAATCCTAAATTTCGACATTAATAACTTACTTTTAGCAACATCAGACGCACGCGCTCACAAGATCTCCCGGTTCTTACTTCTGTAGACTCGCACTAAACGGTTCATTTGAATCAGTGAGTGGTCGACTCCAGAACAGCTGCAATCGGATCATTCTAATTCGTAAACGAATCGTTTGGTGCGATTCGCGATCCGATTTAAAGGTTTATTTTGAAAAGACTCAGTTCGTTCATGATGAATCAGACACCGCTTCGGAGCACGTTATATATTAAAGGGAGTAACGATAAGTTTTATGAAATGTAATGAAGTTAAAAGTACGATATGCTTTGGAATGTAGTGAAGTAAAAGTAAAAGTAACTCAAAATAAAACTACTCCAGTAAAGTACAGATACTTGAAAAATGTACTTAAGTACAGTAACGAAGTAAAGCTACTTCGTTTCTGTCCACCACTGGTAATAATTTTGCATTTTTCCTGTTCCAGAAAAGACATTACAATTGTGGAAGTGACAAGAAGCCTGTTTACATAGTCTGTACAGTGTGAATAATTAGTATGTGTCTTCATTTATTTATTTATTAATTTTTTAAATGTCTAATCTCTATAAAAACAAATGTTTATAGTAATTATAATAAGAATATATGAGCACTCAAGCAAAATGACAGATTGTGCTCTGGCCTAACAATATCAGTGAAATCCAGAAACAGAAAGTTGTCATGAACTGAAGTGTGAATGTATGTGTGTCTGAATTCAAGCCCGTTTGCTGCAGCTCGTTTCGTGACTCCAAGTCTTGCGGTGTGGAGGCTGAGTGAAAAGCTCTCTCATGAATGAATGAACATCACAGCTAATGAAACGAACAGCTCCACTTCCACTGGCTCACACGCTCAAGTATGCAGACACAAACACGCTTCACAGGAGCACAACATGCTCGGCCAGCCCATCTATATTTAATACTGAAAATAGTAGATTTTTTTTTGATCTGGTATAACATAGTATAACATTTACTCTATTGTGAGGGGGTGGAGGGCAGAGCTTGAAATAAGTGAGGTTGGATGGGCCAGGTGATGGAGTGATGTGACCAAGTGAACCACTTGGTGGTTTCCATGCAAAAACAGCACAGTCTGAATGTGCGTGACCAAGCGGCCCATGAGGCCTTGCTGCCATTACTCAGTCTGCATGATTGGGTTGAGTGAAGTTTTAAGGAAAAACAGACCATTCATGAGGAACAAAAACCAATCTCTGACCTTCAACCAGAAGTTTTTCAATCCTCCATCTGTGTTTTTCTAATTAGAGATCTGCAATCAAACCCAAGCCCAATGGGACCTACTGAATGGTTGCCGTGATTTTGCCAAGTAAGACATGTTCCTGGATCAACATTTCTTGATGATCCTGTATCAACATTATTGTCCAAAAATATACTTAACCCAATCCCTACCCCTAAACTTAACCTTACCCATAATTTTCCTAAAATCATTGGGATATGATAGCTGATTGACAATGGTGTAAAAGCACCTAACCCTGATAGTAAGCCTAAAACAGATATTTCCTGAAAAGTTATATCTCAATTCTAATTGGTTGATTGGAATGTTGTTCAAGGATCAACAAGGATGTTGATCCAGGAACATGTTGTACGTGATGAAATCATGCTTGGCCCTACTGTACATAGAATGTGGTGAGTTTGGGTTAGCTTTTCATTTTTTTAAACTCTTATAACTATTTCTGGTTCAGGTCTGAAAACTGAAATGCATTAATTTCAATAATTTATGTTTAATCATTACCCAACACTGTACAAACTGTACTGAAGAGTGTGCAATAATTAGCCTAACAATAGGGGTTGTGATGGACCTGCAGGAGAGGATCTCTGGAAGATGTGATAAAAAATAAATAAATTAATTAATTAAGAATTGTATATAAAAAAATCTAAACAGTAAAATAAAAAAATATACAAGTAAAATTATAAATTAAATTATGAATTAAAAATTCCAGATAATATTTTAATAATCTGTTTTGGCTTGGATTTAGTGCAATAAAACCCAATAATTTTATTTTTATTTATATTTATTTATTAATTACACTGAAAATTTGGTGTAGAAATAATTTTCACTCAGAAAAAAGTCCACGTCACGCAAGAAAAGATTAATAATTAGTGTGCACGATTTACTAATTTGTTCCCTCAATGTACTAAAATCTGCTCACAATTACTATTTAGTTCCCTTGATTTGCTAAATCAATTAATAATTCATTCTCTCGATTTATAAATCATTTACACGATTTAGCAAATCAAGGGAACGAATTAGTAAATTGTGCGATTCAGCCTACTTTTTTCCTGTATGCCATGTGCAGGGCTCCGCAGTAACCACCCCAAACACCCTAGCAACATAGGATATGCCTTAGCAACCTAAAATAATGACTCTGCCATTGCTTTGTGTTTGCATTTTTGTGTCTGATATTATTTTTAAATAAAATAACATTTTTAGAAGTTAATAATATTTGAATTATTTGAAATCTTAGAATTGTTCATGTTATTTATTTAGACTGAAGGGCTTCAGCTGCCAAAGAAGGTTAGAGAACCTCTGTTCTAATACATTATATAAAACTAGTGTTCTAATGCATGCAGTATGGATGGATTATAATTAAACAGCCATGTCAGTACATACCTAATTTATTTTACTGCTTTGGTTTTCTATCTTGAGAACGTTTTCAGGTTTTAAAGGTGAGAAAGTATAAGGGTTCAGTTCTCACACGGTATGCTACATATTTAACTGAAGAACCCATTTGCGTAAAGACAGAAGTGGTTTGCTTTCATCCAAAGTGCTGAACTTTATTTCCCTTCAAAAAGGCAAATATGCTATCAGAAACAAAATGCTGATGCTCAAACCCCCGAGAGGAAACATGCTGACCTGTAGGTTGCACACGTCCAGTCAGACCAGTGGTGAGAGGTTCAGCGAGCGAACACGTGTGCCCAGAGGACAGACCGGAGGAGAAATTCAGGCTCCAGGGGTTTGGAGATCAATGCACATCAATTCTGTGCTCCATTTTTCTGCCTCTCTTCCTCATTGGAGTGCTTAATGAGAGCCAGTTTGAAACATGCTGATTCCCTAAAATTTATTTTTGGCATGGACATTAGTGCAATTTGCATAGAGTAATCAGACCGGTAATCAGTCTTGCTCGGCTGTTTTCCACAAAAACTTGCACGGTGATACAGGTGTAACATTTTGCAACTCTACACCCATATGTGGATTTGCATCTGTTCATTTCTATTTGGGTCACTGGACTACAGAGAAAGTTTTGTAAATTAAAAAGAGAGCCATGGTACTTTTTGTACATGATGGCTGCAACATTTGCATGGGCAAGAATGACTCAAATGAAGTCAAACGTGTTCAAATCAAATTTCCTGATTGATTTGTGAAATTCTGAAACTTTTAGGTCACATCCATTGATCTGATTTTCAGAAATCTTGGAAGGAATAGACAGACACTCTGTCTGGGGTAACGTACCCATTGCTGTGCCTGCAAACATGCTGCCGCCCCCTTATTCTACAGCGGTGGGGGAGCAACGGCATGCTGGGAAAACAAACCACAGGCAAAATCAGTGAGATAACTAGGACAGGTCCAAACTTTTCAAATAGACACTGATTTCGAAATACAGCCCTGAAAGGCAAAAAAAGATGAAACCGAAGAGGACGTTGTTCTGACACTGCTCACTTGTAGACCTTTGGGTTTATGGCTAAATTGAAGTTTGAAAATGTGTTTTAAGGCAGTGTGTTTAGATTTTGTACTAACTTGGATTTAAGGATGAATCTCAAAACCTGTGCGGGTCAAATATTACCCAAAAGCAAAGCAAAAATAATGAAATAATAAATTATCTTTTGCAAGTCTTTTGACTTTGAGTCAAAAGACATACTTTTTCACACTGTATATATATATAACCCTAAAAGTGTTTTTTTTGTTGTTGTTGTTGTTTTTTTTTGATTGGTCAAAGACATCCATTGCGTGTTCACACAGGAAAACAAAAACGGCACAAGTGGAAACACACAATTGTTGTGAATGGATGCTTATTCAAAGGTCTTGGCTGCATTTTTTTTTAAGTTAACTTTTAAAAATGCAGTTTTTTGTTTCAGCTTCAGGTCAGTCAGAGCACTCCTGGTATGTACAGCCGTACACCTGCAGGCGCCAATTAAAACAATATCACATCTACAAGTTGATATGGGCAGTGGTCAAAAAGGCAGTAATGCTTTTTTTTTTTTATCACACGGCATCTTTTATAACAACAGATCAATGTAGGACAAATAAAAGTTTACCCATTTACTGCATTTTAAATAATGACAATAGGCCTACTAATTATATTCAGTTTTATGTTTTGTGACAGTGAATATTCCCTGTCATGTTAACAACCCATGCATACATCATTTTTAGAATGCTACATCACACTCACAGTTCAATAAACAACCACGTAAATATGTTTGTAAAACTTTTTTTATGCGACTAAGCTTCTGCTACCAACTGATATAACTAATGACTAATAGGCTAACAATTTCTGAGAAGTTATTAGTAACATTAAGGGGGCAGCACCATTATTAGATATTGCCTTCATACTTTAAGAAGTTAAAATTGAGTAATTTACATTTTAGACCCACTAGTCCCTCCAGAAAATAAATCTGAAAACAGAAATAATTTGAGCTCAATTGTGCAAATCTTTTTTTTTTTTTTTTTTTTTAGTAACAAGCTCCATGATGTTGAATCGGTGTTCAGGCCTCTCTGTGACTAACAAGGTTTAATCTTGGCTGACAAAACCACGGAAGCACCTGATTCAGCATTCACCTCATACCATATGCGCTTTCTCGGCCCTTAAAATATCTTATCTTCAGAATTAGACCTTAATTTCTCCTCTGTCTGGTTGATATTTCCCGGGGCATGATCATTTGCGCAGCATGGATTGTATCAGATTCATGCAAATAAGGATCATCGGTGACAGACTTTGATTATAACATCAAAGGGAAAGTTTGAGTGGTTAGGGTGCACGCCGAGGCCAGCAGAGTAAAGGTTTCGCATTGAAATGATGCCGATTTGCATATATGCTAATGAGGGCACTATTACATTTTACTAGTAGCTTTCTGCTTTCAGGGTAGGGAAATCCTTATTCGACTTGTTCAGGTAATCAGGTCACTCACTGTGAATCTCTTTAATTCTTTATACATGCAAGTATGAGAGTGTTATGACTCATGCTAAATAGTCATGAGATAAATTAGGCTAATTAAGAGCTGCTTACAGTACAAGGTCACAAAAGCGTGCAGAATATATTTGTAGCACATAAATGTGTAATTATGTTCCTCTCCGCTTATTTCTGAATGTTTTTTTTTTTTTTTACACGTTAGCCCAACATAGATCTTTGCAACAAATTCAACCTTTCCAATGTACAACTGGGTCACATGCACTCAAATGCTCATGAATTGTTAATCAAAGAGTTTGTATAAATTGCACGCATTGCAAATGTTTGGGAGACAACAAGAACACCACTGTTTGCATTTTGTTCGTTTGGATAACTGTGGACATTAATATTGAAGTGTATGTGTCTTAAACCCAGTTGGTGACAGGTAATTTATAGCATTGTTTACAGTGTACAAATTAAAATTATTAATATGCTCTGTATCCTGATATATATATATATATATATATATATATATATATATATATATATATATATATATATATATATATATATATATATATATATATATTTAAGTTACAGGTGGTCAGAAATTATAGGAACCTAAATTAAAACTACAATCTATATAAAATATTGGTACTTTGATAAAAATGTCATACAAATTAATTTTGTCAAAATCCATGGCCATTATATCAAGATTTTTAATGAAAATATATCTGCTGTTGGTGGCCAAATGTTTTAATTATAAGGAATTTAAACAATTAATTAGCTGTTTCTTTTGCTCATTATGCACTCGGAAAAAAAAGTTTTTTCTGAGAGTGAGGCTGTATTTATATGAAAAAAAAGTATATATATATATATATATATATATATATATATATATATATATATATATATGTATATATATATATACACACACACACACACACACACACACACACACACACACACACACACACACATATATATATATATATATATATATATATATATATATATATATACACACATATATATATAAAAATAAAAATGTTTTTTTTTTTGATTTTATATGTCTTTAATGTCAGTTGACGTTAATATGTGCCTTCTGCTAAAGCTTTTTAGATTTTTAAGTTAAAATATTAAGCTAAAAATATCTGAAGTTTAGGGAAATAGATTTAAAGCTGAACTTTTAAAATAAATGTGACATTTTAAGGGAAAACAAACATTCAGATACATATTTTAACTTCAAATCTTGATTTTATCTGTTAACTACACTTGGATTTTAATGTTTGTATAATCTGCAATGTCACAGCTGTAAAAATGCCTGTAACTTATAGTCAGAAGTCTTCTGCGGCATAATCTGATTCTAATAGTGTGCATTATGTTGTGTGGGAGCTGCTCAGCTTGTTGCGTGACCTCCTGGTGTCCTGTCTGCCTGTGCTCACTCAACAGGAAGGAGAAAGTGATGGAGGACAAGTTTCATGCATCGTCACAACACACATCCGCAACAGTGAACTCTGTTATCTCCGATGGCTGAAGCTGTGAAACGAGGCTGTCTTTGAATTGAACTTATCTTATCTAACAGTTTTGTGGGACAGACTCAATATTTGACATCTAACTGCGGAAGAAAGTCACTTTAGCTGTCTGTGGAAAGTGCAACTCAGTTCAGTGTTGAGAGTATGGTTCTTTAAATCAACTAGAAGCAATAGTATTTGAATGCAATTTAAGGCACACTTAAAAATGCCTGAAAGTCAATAAATTTACTTTTCTTTATCAATTTCGATCAGAAACCATAAAGTCTCCAAATCAACAATTACAAGCTAATTGCAGTTAAAAAAGGTCTTACATTGGAAGAATTTAAAGTCTTTAAAATGTAAATATATGACACTAAACATTGCATGTACTGCAAAAAAAAAAAAAAAAAAATGAATATAAGAAACTGAACAAGTCGATGGTAAAAAAAAAAAAAAAAAGGGGAAAAAACATGTCAATGAATAATTAACAGAAATACACTTTAACATAGGGTTTGGTGTTTTAACACTATTTAATGCAATAAATGTCGATATTAATTCCAACATTTCAAGATGTATAAAATGTAACTTTAATGTATTATGAACAAAACCTGCAGAAACTTTTTTTTTTATATTAATAACTCAATGTTATATTTTATATGCAGTGCAGTTACAGTCGGACAATGCTCTTTTTAGCAGTCACTGTATGCATGGAAAACCTAAATTCTCAGACTTGTTTTGCAGTATAATGATGTTTGTATGGGTTCTGTAAATGTGATCATTCACCTGAAATGAATTCTGGGTATAATCCGCTTCAAGGTGACATTTGCACATGAATGGTTTCAGCATGCAGAGAACCATCCAAATGGGCAAGTGATACTCTTGGCAAAGGCAAACACAGTTGCTAATATTTTGTCTCCACATAGATGACAACTTTCATAATGTGAAAGTGCAAGCTGACAGTCTCTTGCTACAGTATATGCAATGTAGTCATAAATCAGTTTGAAGACATTAAATTCACAGCTTTACGTTAAAGTAATGAAGAAACCTCTCAAAGGAGAGAGCTAAAGCCCAGCGGACATTAAAAGCAATTGCTCTGCTGTCACTGATGTGCTGCGGCTTGTGGTTCAGACCGGAGAGATGGGACAGAATACGCACACACACCTGATAATGCATGATAATCTTCCACCAAATATCCATGTGGGTGAATGACTCAAACACTGTCAAGAGGTGTCAAATATTACCACATCAATGTAAAACAAACAAATAAACAAACATTACTTTAACTCATCAAAATAAATTAAACCGTTTTCAGCTTTATGAGTTGTACAATGTTCAACTCATCTTTTAATCCATTTTAATGTAATTTAAGTGGAAATGACTTAAACAGCTTTTGATTGTAAGCCTACTAAAAAAAAAAAAAAAAAAAAAAAATTAGGCATAAAAATATTTTCTTATGTATGATACCATGGTGTATACTATACAAAAATGTATTTACTTGATAGTACACATTTATGAATATAATTTTTTTTTGTTATTGATGTTTTTTAATTACCATAATGAAAAATAAATTTATTTTATTTTATTATATTATTAATATTTTTAATGATATGATATGTCACAATGATAAAAAAAAACAAAAAACTTTTTTTTCAATGGAGAATTGTAAAAATGATGTCAATATTGATGATGATAACAAAAAAAAAGAAAAAAAAGAAGAAAACACTTTTAAATGTATTCAACAATTGGTTGAATTTACTGACAGACACAAAATGGGAGTGTTTTTTGTTTTTTGTTTTTTTAGTTGCACTGTGCTTTTCAAAGAAACAAAGAGGGAGCGAAAACAAATCATTTTATTAATACTTACATATAATTCATCAAACTCTATTAATCTTTGTCTTACAAACAAATGCACAATTAGGTCATTTTATAATTGAAACTTAATAGTTAAAATTTAATAAATAAAAAGGTTAACATACAGACAATACCCTGTTGTCAAAAGTTAAATGAGGTCCAGTGTTTTTGTAAAGTCAACATGAAATGGCATTCACAACCCATTTTACTTCTGTGAAAAGGACATATCACGATTTAAATATGGCAGGATCTTATGGAAGCCCATGTCTGTAAAAGGGATAAAAAAAAAAATAGAAAAATGTATTGTGACTTTTTATCTCACAATTATATTTCCCAATTAAGATTTTACATCTCACAATTCTCAGTTTGTATCTTGCACTTCTGACTTCTCAGAATTGTGACATTATACTTTTTCTGACAATTCTGAGTTTATATATAAAAATTCTGTCAGAAATGTGAGATATAAACTCAGAATTGTGGGGGGAAAAATGTAATTGTTAGATGAAAAGTCACAATTGCCTTTTTATTATTATTTTTTTAATCCCTTGGTGGAAACAAGCTTCCATCGAATTGTGAAAAGCGGTTGGAGGGGAACTTTCACCTGGCAAAAGAGGCAGAGATCTTTTTGATGAAAATGACAAAAACAAACATTTTCCCCTTTGAAAAAAATGCACTGATGAATGGACCATAGTAATCCCAGGAACAGCTAACAAAGTAAACAGGGTCCGTTTTGATTTCATGTTGACTTTAAATTAGCCACTCCACCATTTCAAGATCCACACAAATGTGTGATTCCCCTTTAGCGCTAGGCAAGTTCACTACTATATCCTTAGTGTGTTAGTTTTAGTAAAACAAAAGATTTATTTGATGCAGCTCAAACGCTGAGAATACTGATTTTCTCAGGGTCTGAATAAATATTTCAAAACTGGCCTGAACTCTGAATCCAGCAGTAAGAGAAAGATACAGACTCCAATTCAGGCAGATTTCAAGAGTAAGGAAAGTTAAATGTTTCTGTTTTCCGCAGACCAACATTTACACATATTTATTTCTCCCATTTCCGGAGGGATCCGGCATCGTTTTGTACGCAATAAATAACAGCAGGTCGAGTTTCAGAGTGTTTCATCAAACACATGACATACGCAATTGCCGTTTTCCCTTTTTACGACCACAGAGACAAATTCAGTATTTGTCCGTATTCTTGCACGCTCTGCAGCTTTTGTCAGAAGCCCAAATGTTTCCTCTCGAGGTTCTCGGTTTGTCATATGCTTGTAACACATATTCTCCTGTGGCATCTCATCGTTCCGTCTTTAATTTCGTCTTTTATTCAGCGTCACGTTTTTAGCGCTTGAGGCACTCGTGAAGGGTGTGGCCAAACCTGTACACTATGCATATTCATTTCAATCTTTTTAATATTCATGACTAGGTCCACTCTTTACATATTCATGACTCTATTATTCATAAAATCTTATCCATGTACAACAATATTTAAATAAAGTGTAATTTAAGGCAGTCCAAACATTTACAAAAGAAAGTCAAAGAGAAAAGGGATAATTGCAGAATGTCCCGCTGAAGAAGAAAAACTCCATCCTTATCCCAGTAATAATAGTCCATGTCGTTTGAAGACCCAAATACATATCAGATCAATATGTACTTGTGTTCGTGATTATATGTGCACTGACGGCACGCTCTGGTTCAGTACCTGGGCTCTCATCAACTGGACGCTGGTCAGGATCTTCTTCTGATGACCCATTAAAGTGACTCCCAACCTCTGCATGTCACTGAGATGGAAGTGGACAGAGAAACCTGATTAGATAATTATGGAAATATGTTTAATTTAGTAAATTATGATTCATACTTCTGATTCATACTCTGTGTTATGAATGTAAACATCGGAAGACAAGCCGAGAAATGTGTTCAGAGAACTTAAAACGCACTCATTATTTATGAGACTACAGACATGTCAGTTTTTTTTTTTTTTTTTATTGGAAGCCGGTTTCCACTGTGGAATAAGGTAATGTTAGTACTGCAAGATAAAAGTCATAATGTGTGTGATATTTAGAGTTTATATCAGAATTCCTACTTTATATATTGCAATTCTTAGCTAATAATCTCAAAAAATGTAAGAAAAAGTCTGTACTGTGATACAAAAAGTCAAACTTTATATTTATTTATACCATGGTGGAAACAAGCCTCTGTAATTATTGGAACTATCAATTAATTTCTACACAAACACATCTACAAAACCCTTTCTATTGCTGTAATTGACCCTTTTCAATTCAATCATGGCCATTGTAACCATAAACATGATTAATTATGCAATTAACTGTGCAGCTCTAATTATGGGCTTTTTATGTTAAAAGATTCACAAACAAATGATTTGTAAACAGCACAGTTGCAGTTGGTCAGAGAAGAATGTTTTTTCTTACACACTATAAACCCTGAAGACATCACGGCTGATTTTATGAGCACATCTAATAGAGACTCTAATCAAATGTTTTCTAGAAAGCTAATTGCATTTTGTTGAGCAGAACAGTGCATTTGGTCCAAAATTGACCACCCACTGAACAGTCAAGGAAATTTGGAGAAAACATGGCAAAATAGCCCTAATATACCACAGTATTTTTTTTTCAATTGATAACTAATCAGTGTTTTAAGTTTTAGTAACTTTATCAGTTTTATTAATTGTTATTTATTTTGCTTTAACTTATTTTTTATTGGAAGCCCATTCCCACCACTAAAAAATAAAATAATAATAATAATTGCAACTTATTCTTGTAATTGCAACTTATTCTGAATTATTTCTCGCAGTTGTGCGTTTACATCTCACAATTCTGAGAAAAGTAATGAAGTCATATGAGTTTGGAACAACATGCATGTAGTAAATTTTCATTTTTGGGTGATCTAAACTTTCGAACATCTTTAGCCAATCAAATTGATAGCATAAACTAAATGAAACAGGCTGTTAAAACTGATCTCCGCCAAGCTAGCTCCCATTTTTGTTTGAAAACAGGCATCGGTTGAAGTGTGCGACGTCTACAAATCCACTAAAACTGGACCAACAGGCATAGCACTGACTGAGCCATTGGACAGACAATAGACGCATAGTCCTGAAACTCCATCTAATGGTCACTGATCATCCGACTCGAGGAAGTGGTGATCAATCAAAGGCTTAAAGTCATGAAAGCACCTCCAATCTGTCCTCCATCTACCCCAGAGCAAAGCTTCACAATGCGGCATTGCATCTAAAAGACTTCATTTCTGCATTAGCAGTCTGGAGCGCTCCATTGTGTTATGGTGTAAGAACTCAATCAACTCACTGTTGTTTCATGCTCATCACATGTCCTAGAGTCAGATACCCTCCTGCGGCAAAGTGGTCCTTATAACGGCCCATCTTAATGGTGTCCAACCACTCGCCCACAGATCTACAGCTGGTGAAATCAGGAATACTTCTGTTCATCAAAGGACTGTTTAGTCTGAAATGAGAGCAGAGGGAGTGAGAAGGCATGTGCAAGATATACCTTTGAAATGCGGCGAGCTGGAGCATACAATCAATACGAGTTAAAATGATATAGAAGGTGGGGAAGGGGGGCTGTAGATTTGGCCAGTGTAGGTAGATTAATACAGGGATGAAATCAGTATTACTTTCCATCAACGCATCTGGATATGCACCGGCAACTTGACAGGACATGCGCTCCAAGCTGTGCAATTTATACAAGTCCAATTGTGAAAGCAGAAGCGTTCTTTTTCGGTTCATGGCAGATCAATGTCAATATAGCACAGAGGTCTTTTATTTAACAGCGAATACATCAATATAAGATGAGGTTATTGGAAAATGTACACTTGCATCTTAAAGCGGCCCACCGTAATCGCAGCAACTCGGATGAAACTTTCTTGTCAACTTTGTGAGACTTTTAAAATGGATCAAATCTGAAGCAGACAAAGTGCATTTGTCGGTTAAATCCGCCGAAGGCAGCATATCGATTGCTAGCTGCTAACCTGCACAACGTGTCAACTGACTTGAGGTTCTTGGGGTTCCGGATCAGCTTGTCCAGGACTGTGATGATCTGACAGAATTTGGGCCTTTCGTTGCGGTCTTTCTGCCAGCAGTCCAGCATTAGGGTGTGCAGTGCACCGGGACAGCCCATGGGGGCCGGGAGTCGGTAGCCCTCCTCTACGGACTTGATCACCTGCAGAAAAAACAATCAAACTGAGTTCAAATGTGGGAAATCGCACTGATTTGTCTCGCCAAAATGATTCCAGTATGGCTGATGTATTGCTATATTTGGAATGAAGTCGGTGTGCCACTGAGAAGGTAATCAGCTACACCTGATTGAGTTTACAAGGGGGTGATCCTTTTTACGACTCAATGTTGGAATTTTTTATTTTTATTTTTATTTTATATCAGTTAATATTTATTTTATTTCAATAAAAAATTTAAGTTAACTAAAATAACCCTGCACTATTCTGAACATAGCCAATATATAGTGTCGATTAGACGCACATCTCTGTTGGTCAAGTTCCAATATGGCCGTTCTCCGTATGACATCACTTCCCACATCACCACTCCATAACTCCATACGTCACTGGAGGAGGAGAACTTCCTATAGGCAATGGCCTCTGGCGCCGTCCAGCGGATCGGGATCTTTCCTCCCTAAAAGCCAATGAAGATGGAGGAAGACAGTTTAGGGAGACAAATAACCAAACGGTGCATGAATTAACACCAAAAGCCCTGTTGTAGAGTATGCTCCTGGTTTTATCACTCACACTGGTGGTGTAGGCTGCATCAGGGTCGTCCTCCAGCACGCGTGACAGACCGAAGTCTGAAATCTTGCACACCAGATTACTGTTGACCAGAATATTTCTGGCCGCCAAGTCCCGGTGGACATACCCCAGATCAGCCAGGTAAGTCATGCCAGCCGCTATGCCACGCAGAATCCCGACCAGCTGAATAATGGTGAACTGACCATCATGTCTCTGTTTGGAGGGAAGAAAAACAAGATGAGGGAGAGAAACTGTGAAGTTGAACTTCGGTTCACAGGGAGGTTCAGCGAGGAGAAGCAATACTATAGAGATATACGAGAACAAACACAAAAATGTTTACACACCCTCAGGAAAGAGTCCAAGGAGCCGTTCTCCATGTACTCTGTGATGATCATAACCGGCTTGCCTTGGTAGAGAATGCAAAAACACAGAGAAAAACAGGGGAAAGCACACGAACAAGATGTCAGGAGATTGATGCAAGTCTGAGTGAAGAGAAACAGTGGGTTTTCCTTAGTTTTTTACCCAACTTTAAGCAACTTACTAGGTGAAGTAGTAATGTAGCCTACATTAAGCAGATCATGGCAAAAAAAAAAAAAAAAAAAAAAAATATATATATATATATATATATATATATATATATATATATATATATATATATATATATATATATATATATATATATATATATAATAAACCTTGACAGGGTGATCAGGACTCCAATAGGAAGTGAAGGGGTCTATTATCAACCTCAAGGGTTTTATTTTACTACATCTTTCTGCATATTACAAGACATTATATTTAATAAAGATAGATAAAAAGATAGATAGAGAGAGAGACTGGATGAATAATTCAAGAAATAAATAAATATGCATACACATGTATGTTTTATATTGAGTAAAAAAGATTTAATAAAACTGAATGTGTGTGTGTGCATATATATATATATATATATATATATATATATATATATATATATATATATATATATATATATTAAAGAATTATATAATGTAATTTGAATTAATTACATTACTTTTTACTTAAAATTAATAGAAAATAATATATGATCTTATTATTTGTAGAGTAACTCATTTTATTTATTTCAAAATCCCTTTTCTTACATTATTTACTTACTGAAATTTTGTTAAATCAATCATAACAACTGAATTAGTATAAAAATAATGTGTTCTTATAAAAATGTATTTACATTTTATTCAATGATATAGTCAAATTCATATGTGTATGGGATAAGGGATAAACATTATGCTACCTAAATGGTATTGAATAATTTTGAACAAAATAATGTGTTTCGAAAATGTCCCATTGAGAAGCGCACTACACTGATAGTCTCTTAAAGCGCTTACTGCGGGTAACAACCCCCTCCAGGTGGATGACGTTGGGGTGATCAAACTGTGCCATGATGCTGGCCTCGCCCAGGAAATCTCTCCTCTGTTTCTCTGTGTAGCCGGCTTTGAGAGTCTTCAGAGCAACCGGGATATCACGTTTCCCCGGCAGCTTCATCCGCCCGTAACACACTTCCCCAAACTCTCCTGATGTGTGCCAGAAAACAAGATCAGACAGTGGACAGTTCAAAATCTCATGCTGGATTTGAATCTGACTAACACGTTTAACCTTCACAATAAAATTCCCATGATTTCTGACTGTTTTGACATTAATAATAGAATGATGTGTATATATACAGTTGTTCTCTGGAGATGTTTAGCATTTTTTAATAAGACAAAATCTTATGGTCTACGGTAATATAAAAAAAAAAACGTGTTAAGGAAAATATTATTTGTGTGCGTGTGTGTGTGTGTATCAGTGTTATTTTAGTATCTCTGAGATACTATTATTATATTTTTTACACTAGATTTTATCATTTATCAAGTTATCAAAAATGTACTTATAGTGCATAGGATAATTTGAAAATTAATATGATTTTTATGTGTACTGTATGTATGAGTGTTATGTTTGTGTGTTCATTTAATTTTGTGTTTTTTTTTTTTTTTTACATACGTATGTATAAAAAGTTTACGCTTTAGATATTTTATTTCAAATAATGAACATGTTTTTGTTTCAGGGTTTTTCATTCTTTTCTCAAATAAAATGATAAACAACTTGCATTTTCTTTGAGCAAAGCTTTATTTCCTGTGGATCTTTTTCCAGCCATTTCTCACGTATTCCCCAGATGCCCAGGTGTATTTCACATAATCACCAAGGACAGTTATACCTGAACCGATGATTTTCTCTATTTTGATCCTGGACGCTTCAATTTCTCTGGCAAACTCATGGACAGCCTGGCAGGGGTCCTCATATGTGTGGGGATCAATATAAAATCTGGCTTCTGGAAATGATACTAGAATAAACAGAATTAGCATTTGGTCACATATTGCAGCATAAAAAGCAATTTTCAGTCACAGCCACAATCACTGAAGGGCTCAGGCAGCAGCTACAGCAAAATACTGGACCAAAAAAGCAATAGTTTCCTGCCTAAAATTCATTAAAAGAAAAATCATCGGAGGAAAAGAGTGTCTCTCGTACCATGGCCATTTTGGTAGTGCATTTTCTCCTCGTCTGAGTCCTGGAAAGCTTTGCTGTACCCACAACGTCTGTAACACAAACCAGGAGAAGAAAGAGAAATATTGTGTGTGTTTTTTAAACAGGGCCTTGTCACATACAACCCCACGTTAATAATATTCAAGCAAAAATGTAAAACTTAATTAACTTAATTTTTCCTTCAAATGTGGATAACAAACGTCCTCCGATGCCTTATATAGTATGAACAGAAAAATGTTCGTTGAAATTCATTATTTGACATAAACTTTAAGTTGCTGTCATCAAAAAGCAATAGAGCAACAGAGACCGCCCACTTTTCAGTTCACTTTCATTTTCTCTATAGATTACAGAAAAATCTACAATAAAGAGTTCATATCATGATCCAAACCAATCAGCTCTGAGATCAATCATATTGAAGATTTGATTTCAAAGCAAACAAGTGTTTTAAATGACAAAAGAACCGATCAAATCAGAAACAGTGGTCAGTGCTTTAAGTGGGTCGGTACACACAGGTACTCAGTACCGCCACTTCCAAATATAGCTCTTGAGCGTACCACCACCTCTCAGTGCGGCCCAGAACTGCTTTTAGCGTACCAGTACGTTCATTTGGACATCTTGTTTTAATAGAGTTTTTAATCCTTTGCCTTCACTGCCGCTTTTCAGAGCGCCCTTCACAGTGCACGCTTCCTAATTCTTCCTAGTTCGGAGTATGGAGCGTGAATCATTTGAACCAGTTTGGGAGTTTGGAGCAGGATCGCGAATCATTTGAGTCAGTTCGGGAGTTCGGGGCAGCTTCGCGGATCATTTGAATCAGTTCGAGAAATAGGAGCTGGTTCGCGAATCATTTGAGTCAGTTTGGGAGTTCGGAGCGGGTTCGCGAATCATTTGAGTCAATTTGGGGATCGCAAATCATTTTAATCAGTTCGGGAGTTCGGAGCTGATTCGTGGATCATTTGAATCAATTCGAGAGTTCGGACCGGGTTCGCAAATCATTTGAGTCAGTTTGGGAGTTCGGAGCGGGTTCACGAGTCATTGAGTCAATTTGGGGATCGCTAATTATTTGAATCAATTCGGGAGTTCGGAGCAGGGGGCAAAGAACTCGACCGGAAGTTGAAGTCGGGTGGGGGCTGGCATTTTTTAGCAGAACTTCACTTGCGTTAGCATTCCCATTGACTCCCATTCATTTTGGCGTCACTTTGACAGCGAATAACTTTACATCTGAGGCGTTTAAAGACTCCGTTTGTCCATTATTTATTTCTAAAGATACACGACAATGTATAAAGGGCTCCATTACCTTCTATGTTACATTATGGCCCCATATAAACAGTTTTTGTAAAAAAAAATAGGCTAACGATTGCGTCCTAACCACTCGACTCTCTGTCGCATTACCGTACAGACAGGAGGAGAAGCTCGCAGGGAATTAACTTAATATGGCGTACTGGCGTTACAATTTAAAATACTATACAAAATAATTAATCAGAATACTTACTCCTGCTCACTCACGACAAAGAACTCCCCGCTCAAGCTCGCCGTCTCTGCAAGATTAACGATGGCAGTTTGCACGCACAGCCACTTAGAAGATTTTCATCTGTCAGACAGGTTGCTGACGTCCTCAAGCTTCGCTTGAGTCTGCGCGTCAGAAACGGAAGTGCTAAAAAAACGCTAAAAATGGGCTTCACTTGTCTCAATTGAGTTCCAATGGGGTCGCTGTGTCCATTTCTTTTACTGTCTATGGTTCGGAGCGGCTTCGCGGATCATTTGAATCAATTCGAGAGTTCGTATAGGGTTCGCGAATCATTTGAGTCAGTTTGGGGATCGCGAATTATTTGAATCAGTTCGGGAGTTCGGAGCGTGATTCATCTGAGTCAGTTCGGGAGTTCGGAGCTGGTTCGCGAATCATTTGAGTCAGTTTGGAAGTTTGAATACAGTAATGCAGTAATGGAGTAGCTCTTTCTAAGGGTATTTTTTTCAAAATCCTTTTGCACATTTTATTTATGTTCAGTAGTTCTTTCTAGCTCAAGCAAATCCACAAACTAATAAAAGGATTTATTATTAAGGTTGCCTGTTGACTGCTGTATTTAAAAGCCCTTCAAAATAATAGTTGTTACCTCGGGATGAGGGGAAACATAAAAAAAAAAAAAAAAAAAAAAAAAAAAACAGAATGTTTTTTTTTGTGTGGCTATAATAGAGTACCGGAACCTCTTTTGCGCCACTTAAGGTTGCAAGTATTAAATATAATACAACTTGATAGCAAAATATTCAAACTTATGCAAACATTACTTAATTCACAATGCTTCATAGGAGTTTTATGATATTTTGGAGTGCTTTCTGTTATATATATAATCACTTAACCAGTTCAACGGGGAAAACCACAGACATGGCAATACTGGTAGATCTGTCCATACAATTTCTGTATAGAGAAAATGAATGAGATTTTTATTTCTGGAACTCCACTGTTGCACTATACTGTATATGACTTAAGGATATTTTCATAGTGTTATTAGTCCAAATTCAATCATATTAAATTCCCATTGTGAGGTATGTGTTTCAGGGTGAACATGTACATATAGTCCCATGAAACTCTTTCATAGATAATTACACAGATGTGTTTGAGTGGAAGGGAAGCTAGCATGAATATACTCTAACAATTCACCCAATGACAATTTTACTCACCCTCATAACATGTATGACTTCTGAAGATATGTATAACAGCAAAACATTTCACCTAAAATCTGAACTCCACCCTCTTCTTGGCACATTTATAAGACAAATAGATATATCTGATTTGTGAACAGATCACTCTTTTGTGTCAAATCTTTTGAATGAATAATTTGCTCCAGTTCACAAAACCAGTCTTAATTATTCAAAAGTTGAGTTCATTCAGTCAGTGATTCAGTCAAAGAAATAAGTCATACAGTTTTAGAAGAGAGGAGAGTGAGTAAATGATGACAGAATGTATTTTCAGATGAACTATCCCTTAAGTAACAAAGTAAAAGCAAATGGGCAAATAAATGCAGATAATTCAAAGTACTCCTCTTGCCGTTTTCTGCAGATGACAACGGCCAGTAATGTCACCAGTGCTGTTACCAAAGCCATACAGATCCAGATAATGGTTATGTTGGTATTTCGCAGGGGAACTGGTGGAGAAAAACAGAAACCAAATATCAACACAAACGCGTCATTAAACACTCTAAAACATCACAGGTTTTCTGTGCTTGATATGCCAGTGGAAATTCTGTAAATAGGACACTGATTTAACACACTATTAATATAAATGAGAGACAATAGGATGTTCTTAACACAAATATACCATATAATTTGATTTTCAATTCTGAAATTAAATGTAAAAATTAAATAAAAATGATGACATAAAAGCTCATTTCTTCCAATATCTTTTCATGCAGAAAATGTATATGAATATACATATCAAATGATAATATATGAACTAAAACAAATAAACATTTCAACTATGTACCATTTCATTCAATCTTCTCTTTATTTTTAGCGTAATTATGACTCATATTATATTATAACTCAATATTTTATTGACATGTTCATGCATTAAAAATAGGAAACATTTAATCATTACAACAAATATGAAACATTATTAAGTTATTATATTAACATGCATTATCATTAAAAATATGTAACAAACTAAAAATATATACATAAACATAAATACATATAATTATGTAAATGAACATAAACATTACAACTATGTTCCTTGAAGGAATAAATTAATCAAAAAAAAAAAAAAAGTTTTATTCCTGTCTGTTGCACTGGTAATAATACAACACTCACTTGCTTTGCCCGTCTGTATCTCCACTGACTGGCTGAATCTCCCACAGCCAGCCGAGGTTCTGGCCCGAATCTGAAAGATGTAGCTTGTGCCGGGCTTCAGACCCGAAACTTTAGCACTGGTGTTATTTGACTTCACTGTAGCATAAATTTGCTGTTCGTTGTCCTGTGGAAACGGCCAAATAAGACAATGAGAGGTTATATTCAAATAAAGAGTCTATTTAAGGTCATTTATGTAAATGCAATCCATAAATATAGACAGTAGTGGACAATTCACACCAGGAACTGACAAAATCATGTTTTGAGACCCAAGCTGGAGGATTGGAGCGATTAAACTGAAGTGCTCACTAATCTGTTAGCATTCCCCGCTTCACCTCACTGCGTCCGTGAACTCTGTACCCTCCGAAGCATTACGCTTTGTTAAAAAGCCTTTGATGCTCCTCTTCTGTTCCCTGAGGAGATCGCCAGCACTGCACATCCATCAAAAACAACTTCGTGGTCTTTGTTAAGCACCATTCCCCAGGAATCAGCACATGGGCAGCAGCTCGGCAAACAGGGATTGCACGTAAATCATATTTACATAGCAGCATTGTTGACTAGGCACTGTATACTAATTCTCTGTCACAGCTGAGATCTCATTTGCGCCATTAGGCAGCAAAGCTCCCGGCTTGCACGACAATTAACTTCCCTCCAGTGTTTGGCATGGCTCAGTATGTTTGCCTTCAATGTCACTTTAAATAATATCGACAAAACAGTCTGAGAGTGCTGTTGGTTGGTAATTTGCCTGAGCTGTCAATAAATCAAATGGTTAAACTATATTTGACTCCAGGCTAGTCTATAAAATGTGACCCTTCATTAAGTGTCACTCTTCATCACTCTGATGAAGAAACTACCTTTTCATAATATTTAATGTCATATTCTAATATGACTCCATTGGGCTGCGCAGGTTCGTGCCAGAAAAGAGTGACGCTGTTCTGACTGGCATTTTCCTGTCGGATGGCCATCACTTGAGACGGAGCTGTGAAAACAAAGACATGTGGGTTACCTCAGTAAGTCAGCAGAGTCATTTCACAAATATTTTAATTATATTCTATTACCATTTTATTTCTGATGGAAAATACATATTGTATACTACCAGCTTTAGATGGTTTCTAGCTGATCGAAGCTGGTCTTTATGCTGATTAGCTGGTTGTGGTTGATTGGCAAGTATGCTAGCTAGTGGCTCAAGATTAACATGTTTAGGGTTAGTAGACCACCTTCAGATGATCAGCTAGACTAGATTGCTGATGGCACAGAGGTTAACCTAGTTAGGGATGGTGCCTAAACTGAACTTGCCATTTATAGTCATTACGTCATTCAAACTAGTTTAGGTGGTTAATTAGCTAGACTAGCTTTCTGATTGAACATACTGTAGGTCATCCTGGCTAGGATTGGCAGACAACCTTGACTAAACTGTTTAAATCTGGTTATTCATACCAATGGTTTCAAAACTGGTTATTTAGGCTTATTAGCTGGTCAAAACTAGTTTACGTGGTTGGTCAGCAAGACCAGCTTGCTCATGGAGCATAGGTCAGCCTGGTTAAGATGAGTACCGAGACAAGCTAGACGATGGAGCAGAGGTCAACCTGGTTTGGGGTGGTGTCTAAACTGGTACCTAAACTAAAGTGTTTAAAAGTGGTCATTTATAGTCATTAGCTGGTTCAAATTAGTTTAGGTGGTTGACCAGCTAGACTAGCTGGATGATAGAGCAGAGGACAACCGGGTTAGGGGCTGGTAGACAACCTTGACTGAGCTGTTCAAAACTGAACATGTATAGTCATTAGCTGGTTCAAACTAGTTAAGGTGATCGATCAGCTAGAGGATGAAGCAGAGGTCAACCTGGTTAGGGGCTGGTAGACAACCTTGACTAAGCTATTCAAAATTATTATTCGTGATCATTGGCTAGCTCAAACTAGTCTAGGTGCTTGATCAGTTTGATTAATAGCTGGTTTAGTTGAGGTCAACCTGATTATGGCTGGTAGACCACCTTGACTAAGTTGTTCAAAACTTAAAACTTGATCAAAAGTCATTTATGGACATTACCAAGTTCAAGATAGTTAAGTTAGTTCATCAGATAGATTACTAGCTAGTTTGGCTGAGATCAACCTACACTGATTAATCTGTTTAAAACTGGTACATTATTATCAATAGCAGGTTCAAATTACTTTAGGTGGTTAATAAGTTGGTGGGGACTATTTCAACCTTGTCAGAACACTTTGGCTGAGGCGGACCAAGTTTCAAAACACATCATGGACAAGTCAGCTAGTTTTGACTGGACTTGTAGGCTGGAGCCTAGTAGATTAGACTAGATCACAGGCTAGTAAGGCCTTGATTTTCAATTGGCAGTGTTGTAGGAATTATAAATGGAATCAAACTTAAGTGACCCATTAGTGTCTCCTACCTGCCTGGTTTGTGGTGATATTGACCGTCACAGACTGTGGGGGCTCGCTGCTCAAGTGCGTGACTCCGTTTAGAGCAACAATACGGAAGGTGTAGTTACTGTGAGCGGCGAGATTCAGCACCGTCACCCATGCTTCTGTAAGTCCCATCTGCTGAGGGATAAAGCGCACCAGGGCTGCTCCTGTCCGGGCCACCACAATCCCATTCAGCCCAGGTCCTCCTCCTCCAACTGTCCCACTGACAGCTCCATTGGTGTCTGCAGCTCCTCCATTGCCATTCCCCACCACGTTACCCCCTCTGGCACCCACCCGACAGTCCTCACACTGCGTCCCGCCTTTGTCGCACTTCTGGCAAAGGACATCATAGATGACATCACTGCGTCCTCCTGGGTCCAAAGGTGAACCCCACTCCAGACTGACCGAGGTGCCGTTCACAGATGAGATGATGTTTACTGGAGCTGACGGAGGTCCTGCGGGGAGGGTGAAGTTGGACAGTTCTTAATTATAGGTTAATTAGAGAGGTTGAGGGAACTGGTGGTTATCAGGCTAGCTGATCAAAAGAGAATGATTGAATTTGCACTTCAGTAACCACGCGACCCCAGTTCAACAAGTAATCTTGTCTTGAGATTTTTCCACTCATAAAAAAAAAAAGTTATATTTTTGGTCCCAGAAAGTATTGGGAGACTTAAAGCACCCTTAAAATAGTTAAATTATTTAAAAAATGTTTATTTTACAGATTGCACAAACACACATTTTTAAGCAATATACAAAAATATTTTTATTAATTTTATTTTTTCCATTTTATTTTGTTTTACTTCTTTGATCAGGCATGCTGACCAAAATAAAATAAAATAAAATAAAATGGATATTTATTGCAATGATCTGTGGTAAATCTACAAAAAAAAAAAAATAGCTAATAGCTCAGCAATAGCAATAGCTCAGTTAAAATACTGCAACTTCTAAAATTGAAAAAAGTAGACTGAAGTTAGTGAAGAGAAAATATCCAGCAGCATTTGAAATCTTTTCTATATTACATGTTATGCATTGACATTCATATAGTGTTTTAAAATTATTTTCTGTCCGACTGTATCTAAAAATTAAATCAAAGTTGGAAGATTTCTTGGTTTGATGATTTGCAAACATGAAGACTCACTTGTGCAGGGAGAGGCAGGAGGATCTGTAGAGGAACGATAGAAGTTGGCATCACAGGGGCAGGCTAGAGCTGCTCGAGTCTCAGAGTGACTGTGGAGGGGACATTTCCCACAGAGCTGATCACCTGCCACTGGCTTGTAGAAGCCCACCTCACATGCTGAAAGTAAAACACAGTTTAACAATCAACAATCCATTGCTTATTTGTTGCTTAGATGGTCAGAAAACTTTTTCTAACCGTATCTGGTAACATTATTTGAACAAAATGAAGTGCAACAAATTGTGAAGTGACCGTGTCACTCTTAAATGTAGCGGTTCAGAGAATCAACAAGGACAACAAGTATATGGGTGAGGAATCTGAAAGAAGGATTGAGAATTAACAACAAGCTTTTTATCTCCACTGACAGAAACCCCAGGGAATCCAAAAAGTATTCCTTCTTGCAGTATTTATCCTTGTCTGTTTTCTCTTTTGGCTTGATCCGATTAATCCTTCCCTCCCTTGATGTTTTTTTGAAAAGCTCCTGAGTTGAAAAGCAGGTCACGATAAACATTGGGGCCGTACGCTCATGGAGTACAGTGACGTCTACACGCTTTGAAGTTTTTGACCGACTACCGCTGGCAACATAATCAGAAGCACACATTCAACATACACTGAGACAGACAGACGCGAGTTCATCATGATGAGCTTCGGTGACCTTTTCCGCTTTTAAGACTCTTCCTACTCAGTAAGTGTCTTTTCAAAGCAGATGAGGGGTAAAAAAGCACGAGGGGTGAGAAGAGACTCCGGTGCTCTTTATCTGGTGGTGTTTACATACACTACATTACGGCTGCGTTGTTCTACGTTTTTTTTTGTTGCACATTGGCACACTGTTTGGTTTGTCAGCACCTGTCAGAGCGCCGCGCTCCTTGCATCCACATTTGCATTACAATGAATTTTAATGAATATTTACAGCCACTGTATGCTGACCTTGATTTTTACTCTTTGTGTAGATAGTTAAATAAATATAGTTGAAAAGAAAAACCATCTTGGTGTTTTTGACTATACAAACTCTTGTAGGAGAACAAAACCATTCAAGTATCGGCACAAATCAAATGTTTTTATTTACTGTTGTGTAACTTCATACGCTCAACTAAATGATCCTGTATGGGCGTCTTTCCACGTAAATGCCATAAACCAAGTTAGACCAATTACACAATTCATAAAGAAACTTTCAACATGAAATCATCATAAAATTAATAGAGAACTACTGGATTATTGTTTTAAAATAAAATCATTTAATACAAAAAACATACTTATAATATAATATAAAGTAAAATGTGTTAAAAATTGCAAATAAACTGAGTACATAAAAAATGCAACCAAATAAATTTTAATTTGGCCAAAATGTATTTATTGTTTACTTATATTGTTTATTTTTAACAATAATCAAATATACTTAAAAATAAAAAAAGAAACTTCTTAGATTAGTCAGTAGAATAGTATTCTATATAATATAATATAATATAATATAATATAATATAATATAATATAATATAATATAATATAATATAATATAATATAATATAATATTTGTTAAAACTTGTAAATTGAATACATTACAAATTTAACCACATAAATTTCAATTTGGCTAAAATATAAAAAATTATAAAAAGATAAACTGTTTATTATATTGATTATTATTATATTATATTTACAATAAAAACATAAGACTGATAGAGATGTGTTGGATTATTGGTTGGATAATAAATAAAGTAAATTAAAATAAAATAAAATAAAAGAAGTAAATATTTCTTGCCCACAGCTACACTGCTGGAGTACAATGTAACCACGAAAAAAAAAAAAAAATGTGTCCAAAATAACATAAAACATTGAAAGAATTGCTTACTATAGTCACTCCTTGTTATTATTATCATTAATAACAATAATAATCTTTTTGTCCAAAGATTACAAGACGTGGTGTTTTAAAAGGAGTAGTTCATCCAAAAATGACAATTCTGTCATTATAAAAAAACATTTTAGGTAAGCTTTTTCATGATTGTTTAGATTTTTATATTTTAGCTTGTTTTGAATTAGTTTGTTTTGTTATATATTGCACCTTGAGAAACTGTTTTAAAGTTGCTGTTGTATATAAAAATAAATGTATTAATATTATTATTATTATGATTATTATTATCATATACTCACCCTCATCTTTTCCAAACTTTATTCTGAGTAACACAACAGGAGTAAGTAAATAATGGATCTTAATTTTGGCAAACTATTTCTTTAAGAGACCAAGAGAGTATTCAGGAAGACTCACAAAAACACACACGGAAAGACTCTTCATGCTCTCAAACACCGTCAGAACTCTTATGGGAGCCGAACAACAGCTGCTTATGAGCTGGCAGGATTGTCTGAGTGATGAATGATTCTGTCAGTTAAATCATGGCTGGAAATGTGGCGCTCCATCACAGGTCCTCCAAACACACTCCCTCTCTCCACTGAAGGGGTTACTGATTGCTCAGGGTCCAGACGCATCCAGCACACTCATGTTAGTGTGTCATTCGCTGCTTTGTATCTGGACCAGCCACACGTACAGCACAGCGGTGAACTGTTTTAAAGATGTATGGAGGCCTGTACTGTTACTGTAATGACTGTTTCCTGTGAGACTCATAAAACAGATGCTCCCATTCAGCCTCTAATATACAACGCAAACATTTCTGCTTTGTTGTTTTAACTTTACATAATGGCTGAATCCCTAAAGGGCCTAACCAAAGTGCATTGTTATTAAGTCCAAGTATAATTTCAGTCAAAGTTTCTTGCACCAAAATGCCTACCCGTGTAGTTTTTGACCCTTAAACAAACTGTTTTTGCTACTGTACCCTCAAAACTTATATTTTTAAAGATCTAATTCACCTCGGTTGGATATAAATCACCTTGTTTGGATAACCAATCACAAATCTAGTAGTAGTTGATGAATAAGCATAAATATTTAAAAGTGGGTGGCCTTATGTTAATGAGCTCATGAATAACGTCAATAAAGTACGGCAGTGACCACCTGTTCTGGAAGTAGTTTTTCCATTATTTCATAAAAGTAGTATTTATAGTATTTGAAATGCTTTGCATTTTGTTTGAACATTTTCAAGAACTTGAGAATTGGGGGAAAAATAATAGGTACGAGTCACATACAAAGAAAAATTTGCATATTAAATTTAACGACTGTAAACATTGATTATAATTAAAAATGTATTTTCTCTCATTAACTTCCTAAAATCTGCACTTAACTAAGCTCCATCTATTTGATCAAAAATATTGTACTATTCTAAATTATTATTATAATTTAAAATAACTTTTTTATTTAAATATATACTAAAAATGTAATTTATTCCTGTGATCACAGCTGAATTATCGAGCTGAATATTCTGAATTGGCACATGTTCCTTCTTGCTGCTCAGTAAACATGTTTTATTATTATTTATCTGTGTTGCTTCATATATATATTTTTTAATAACAGTGATACTTTTTTCAGGATCCTGTAAAGAATAGAAATTTTAAAAGAACATTTATTTAAAATAGATTTTAATGCATCCCTGCTAAATAAAAGTATTAATTTCTTTAAAAAATAACTAACTAAATAATATTAAATAAACATTTGAACGGCAGTGTGCGAGCGAACGCAGAAATTTATTTTATTTCAAAATGTTCAGAATAAATCTCTGAGGCACATCAGCTCATGTTTATGTCAAGACTGAAATCCTTTAACTGCTTGAATTTAATCATTAAAAATCATTAATTCTCTCTGGAGCTTTTACCATGAAGCAGATTTCTGAAAGACCTATTTTTGCAGCCTTTTCCTTCTGGATGGACTGATGAGGAAGCTTTGCATTGTGATGCACTGTGCCTTTTAATTATCAAAAGGCAAAGATTTTCCACAGGTTGTGTACAGTACATGCTGTATTATTTCTCTCAAATCATAAAACAAAAACTTCTGCATCTTTCTATCCATGGCAGCACTTTTAGGGGTGACATTAATCAAGGTCA
This sequence comes from Carassius auratus, assembly GCF_003368295.1. Lineage (NCBI taxonomy): Eukaryota > Metazoa > Chordata > Actinopteri > Cypriniformes > Cyprinidae > Carassius > Carassius auratus. Next base: position 17,174,650 of record NC_039278.1, on the reverse strand, counting down.
GTGACATTTGGAGCCGGCCAATCCATCCCCAGGCAAAAATCCCTGCAGCAGTGATACCGAGCATGACTGGCACCGTCCGGATCCTGAAGCCATGCGACCAAGATAAGACCTAATGCCCACTGGCCCTCAAACCACATGTGAACGAGTCTCAAGATCGAGCAACCGGAGGGTAAAAATAAATAAAGAAATAAATAAGGATGGATAAGAAGGAGAGAAGATTGCTTGCAAACGTTTGGGCCTTCAAGCTTCAGCTCTGACTATCAAAATGCCAATTCATGCATGAAATTCAAGCAGAAGCACGAGTACAATAACAGTGAACACAGACATGACCTTTTGATAGTCATTAAATAGACAGGTCTTTGATTTCAAACAGCGTGGATCATATTTTGCATTACAATACGAGGATTTACCTGCATATTTAACTTACTCTTCAGTCATAATAATGTCTGCGGTTTTGCTAAATGTCTCCTCTGTAGATTTAAAGGAACAGTGCACCCAAAACAAATTTTGCTATCCATTCACTCACTTTTATGTCATTCCAAACAAATATCTTTTTCAGATAACAAAAGAAAATTGTGATTCATACTGCCAATGAAGTAAAAAAAAAAAAAAATGTTAATATGACTTGATTGATTATGAATATGAAACGGCATCATTACATTGGCAGGTTTGGGGTCATGTGGCCAATTATACTGTATATGAAAACATTTGTGCAAAAAAGATTTAAGAGTTACTGAACATATTTCATTGTACTGCTATCTGCTATGTTCCTCCACAAATAAAACATTTACTAAGTTTTAATAAAGCTAAGAATGTCTTAAATTGCAGCTTTATGTTATGTTCCTTTTTGAAGTTTGACAATATAAAATCATCATCCACTTTCATGAAAAATCGAAAACCTCCTTTATGTTTCACATGCACTCCATAAATGAAATATGGTAAGATTTCTGTAATAGCAGAAAAAAATATGGTAAGATTTCTATATATATATATATATATATATATATATATATATATATATATATATATATATATATATATATATATATATATATATATATATATATATTTTTTTTTTTTTTTTTTATTTAAAGTAAATGTGAAATGTTGAAGCAGAAATTGTGAAATGGTATTTTTCTTGTTTAACAAAAAAATCCAATAATATTTTTGTATATATAAAATAATCGTTTTATTTATAACTTTATAATTTAGTTATAATTTAGTTTGCGTTAAAATGGTGAAATCAAAATATATTTTATATGCAATTCTAATACATCTTAAAAGCATGTGTATATGTAAGTGTATATAATGTAAGGAAACAATACAGGGAGTTAGGGTGGTATAGGGCTAAATGAGGACAAAACTTTCAGTGAACTATTCCTTTAATTGATCCCAAGGCTATAAGGAAGTGCATGAGTTATAAAGCCCACGAACACAACCCCCCATGCACAAATAACCATATACCTCTGACACACAAGCATATCTTAATTTGTGATAATGGCTTGTGTTAGCCTGAAGAAAGAAGCATAATTCGAAACCAGCCATGTGTAAAAATGTCTATTTATCCCAGAGGGAGGCTTTTAATGGATATATAAGAGGACCGTAAGGAGTTAATTGTTTGTGGCTCGCAATCTGATATTAACTACACCATGTGGCATAGAGCACGAGGGCAGAGGAGTCTATTATCTAGTTTTTCTCTCTAATACTTGCAATAATATACATATAGTTATATATGTGTGTATGGGTCTGTGTGGAAGTGCATCCAGTTTTGCTTCTGTTTTGGCCCTTAATCTTATTGTCTATAGTTGTGCTTGGACTGCGTCCTCCAAAGATCCCATCTTAAATTTTCTAGGCTCAGGAGGGTAATTGCTATCAGATCAATTCACTCAAGAGAAGTGGTGCCTGTTTCTAAGTGCTTGATAGATGGAGACCAACTTATCTTAATGTGGGGTGACCTTGAAGAGTCATTAACAGTAGAAGGAGAAATGCAGCTGGTGACATTATTGACTTGGAAAATCCTTGTGATGGCGCAGATAGACTAGATATGGAGTTCAAATGATTAGGCATTTCTGAAATATTTAATAAAAATAAATGAAAAAAATCCCCGGATGAGATAAAATACTAGTAAAAGGCATGTTTTTGTTAGATGTATGGTAGTTTTGACTGGTCAAGCTGGGCTAATGGAAACAGACTCTGCCAAAGGAATAGTTCGGCCAAAATTGAAATTTTACTTAACCTCAGGCCATCCAAGATCTAGATGAGTTTGTTTCTTTATCAACAAATCCATCATTATGTTATTTTAACTTTAAGCCATCACTTCTTCTAGCAGTGTTTTGGACTTATATACGGTGCTTGATCTGTTCATATTTCTCTCTCGATAGTGATGAAAAGCCAAATAGCCCAAAATCTGTAGTAATGCTATTGAAAACTGCTTAAATCATCCTAAGGTGGTTTACTGGTCTTATCTGATTTCAGCTAAACAGCTTATGTGATTTAACCAAGCAGTTGCTGGTAGCCATTGACTTTCATAGTAGCCTATGTACACCAAAACAGCTTCTTATGTGTTAAACTATGTTTTTTTTTTGTTTTTTTTTGGTGGACTATCGCTTTAAATCAGACCATTTAAGACCAGTAAACCACCTTAGTTTTTTTTTTTTTTTTTTTTTTTTTTTTTTTTTAATAGTGAACAAATCAGCACTGGCCATTGAAAATGGTATAAACTAGTCCAGGTTGGTTTAAAAAGCTCTCAAAATTTCTCAGCCAGACAGAATTGAGGTAATAATCTGCTTGGCCGTCAAAACTCTCACTAACGAGATGCGTCTGCACATGCTGTACGATCTTTGACAGTCGACTCCCAGCAGGGAAGCCCTGTATCTCAGACCACTGCTTCTGTCCGCTGGCTACATCGCACACTTGCTGTAGCGTGAAGCTAATGAAGTCGTTTAATCTACCTGAACGCTCCCACAGGGGCGTCCCACTTTAATTATGTTCTTAAAAGTCTCTCACATGCACTAATAGGCAGAAATGAAACATGGCACCATGTTAACAAATCCTGCAGGAAAAAGGGACCTCAGCACAGATATTAAAATCTTCACGGGCTGGCATTAATTTTAGCCGTTACGGAGGAGCGTAAGCTATGTACTGTATCAAAGTGAGTCCATGATTAGATGCCGCCCCAGTTGGCACAGAGTATACAGAGCATTTATCTCCATTTCTGATGCAACAGGCTTAGGAAAAATAGTCACTCAATTGATTTAAATAGCCTTTATTATATCTTGCCAAATATTTTATTTTATTTTTTTGGACAAGGAATACTTATTTATTTTTGTTAAATATTTACAGTGGGGTTAAAAAATCTAAGTTTACCAATGTATATATATATATATATATATATTTTTATTATTATTATTATTACTCAAAATACAAAATGTTCATAAATTATATATATTTTAAAATAATATATATTTTCATTATATTAATTCTCTAATTATAATGTAATGCATTTTTCAAATAATATTTTTTCACAATTATTACCATTTATGTTGACTATCTACTTACAGTATATATATACATATATACATATATATATATATATATATATATATATATATATATATATATATATATATATATATGTATATATATATATATATGTATATATATATATATATATATATATATATATATATATGTATATATGTATATATATGTATATATATATATACATGTATATATATATATATATATACATGTATATATATGTATATATATATATATATATATATATATATATATATATATACATGTATATATATGTGTATATATATATATATATGTATATATATATATATATATACATACATGTATATATATGTATATATATATATATATATATACATGTATATATATGTGTATATATATATATATATATATACATGTATATATATGTATATATATATATATATATATATACATGTATATATGTATATATATATATATATATATATATATATATATATATATACATGTATATATATATGTATATATATATATATATACATGTATATATATGTATATATATATATATATACATGTATATATATGTGTATATATATATATATATATATATGTATATATATATATATATATATACATACATGTATATATATGTATATATATATATATATATACATGTATATATATGTGTATATATATATATATATATATATACATGTATATATATGTATATATATATATATATACATGTATATATATGTATATATATATATATATATATATATATATATATATATATATACATGTATATATATATGTATATATATATATATATATACATGTATATATATGTATATATATATATATATATACACATGTATATATATGTATATATATACATATATATACACATGTATATATATATATATATATATACATATATATACACGTGCATATATATATATATATACATATATATATACATGTATATATATGTATATATATATATATATATATACACATGTATATATATGTATATATATATATATATATATATATATATACATGTATATATATGTATATATATATATATATATACATGTATATATATGTATATATATATATATATATATATATATATACATGTATATATATGTATATATATATATATATATACACATGTATATATATGTATATATATATATATATATATATATATATATATATATATATATATATATATATATACTGTATATATATACTGTATATTTGATATTTTGCATGATAATTTTTTTTTTTTTTTTTTTTTTGGTGTGTATTAAAAATTAACGCCCAGAAATATTTACAATTTCTTTACACTAAAGATGTAAACACAGACTGTCATGTAGCGAGTCATTGTTCAACAGGTGTTCCTTTTGGTTCCTTTTGGTATTGTGCAACAATTAGTGCATAAAAAAGTCAAAGAGTGTTTTCCTTTGGAAATATTGTGCAGCCACATTAAATGAGACACATGCATCTCTGCTAATGAGCATTAAATGGCAGCTAATTGTTTGATGGAATTGCTGTCACCTATCTAAGCGTGTCTAATTGAAGCGTGCAAAGTGAGGCATTTACAGTGCCTCTGACAGAAAGAAGCCATCTGAATGAAAAACTCTGATGTTTTGTGTGTGGCAATTACCAGAGAAAAGCCCAGCGTGCTTTACTTGTTCTTTAGTCTTGATCTATCTTATGAAGTTTCTGCGATGCCGTGGCTTTGTGGATTTTTATCACACGGCCCGTTTGTTGCATGAGAACAATAGCAATGCAAATGGGCTGATAAGACATTCGGTCTTCAGTTGAGGACAGGGAGGCAGGCCTGTTTCTGTGCATCTGCCGAGTTTGGTTTAAATTAACAGCGAAAAAGAGATTGCGAGAAAGAATATCAGAATCTAAAAATCTGATTATATAATGTGTTTAATAATTTCCCCTCATTATCAACACCACACTGTCATTCACGTCCCTCCGGTGTCATTACATTGGCAAACACATGAATCTGAATCTACAGACTCCCATAAATTATAATACAAAACATGGACGACCGCTGCATGGAATAAATGAACATAGCTTTTGTTTGTTGCCATTACTGACGGTTGGGGAGGGGGGCCGAGATTTTGAGTGACACGTTGTGAGCTACTTCTTGCTAAGATAAAATTCTTTCCTTTATCAGGAAAAGCCCTTTCTCCATCACTATTCCCCCGTCCGCCCGTCTGTGTCGTGGTCTGACAGATTAAACGCCGTCACCACAATGGCATAGTTGCGTGCAGGGCTTTAATACTGTCCACTGGAGCCCCCCGATTTCTCATTTAATCCCTGTGTAATATGTTGGCCAGAAAACACTCACGCTGTACACAATGTGTGCCCAGCTAAGACACAGAAAAGCCTAATTAGTCGCCCACCCTACCCCTCCGCCCCCCCTCGTAAATCCTCATTCTTTCCATTTACAGCCACAGTATCTGGTTTTGTTATCAGGGCCACCCATGTGCTGTAGGCTGCTATTGTTTTGCTTTATTTGACATACACTGTGGCTCAAATGAAACAGTAAATTACTATTTACTTGTTGGATTTAAACTACGAGCCGCCAGACATATAGACATGCTCTGGGCTCGATATAAGTTAAATAAGATAAACACACGTTTCACATTTGTGATTTCTTAAACATAAAAATTATATTCCCATTGCAAGTGCCTTGCTGTAAACATTATATTTTTCAAAAAATAACTCTAATTACTAAATTCCTCTAAAAACTAATTATTTTCTACACTTTTATTTTCTTGTAAATGAGACACGAAAACGAATAAACAATTAATGGTCAATGTTTGTATTGAACCTGAAACATGACTTCAAGAACATGCAGTAGATTTTGTATTCATCCCTGCTCAGCTTAATAAAGTATCTAAAAATATACTGTCCATCACACTACACTTTAGCAAAGGTCTGTTTTCATGTCATGTCAAATCTCCCTGCTAACACAGTTAAACGGTTGATTGTGCTGCATAAGCACAGATGGTGCCCTCTTCCACTCCTTAAAAATTATGTCAACAGACTTTTAAAAAACATTACCCAGCATTAATATCCTTTTTTCAACCTTAAAAGTTATGTGGGTCATTCTGTGTCAACTCAACTAGAGGTCCCCTGTAAATTTACTGACTAAACTACTACTTTTACAAGCATGCAAACGTTGATGTAAAAACTTAAAAAGTGCTTTTTCCCATTATATATTATAATGAAAAATTTGAGCCAAGGAGGTTTCTGAAATTGGGTTGATTTGACACAGATTGACCCATATCTAAACAACACATTAAACTGATCTTTGAGGGATCTGAATGCATAATAGCGAATAGAGGCCTAAAATAACACAGTCGACACATGCAAATAAATAACACGATCATTCTCAGCTTATATGCAAAGCCAGTTCCTCACATCTCTCGAACCACATCATATTTTCACTTGTCAAGTCTGTGAGAAATAAACATACACTTGGAGGTCTATTAAGTGACAAGATCGAATCTGTCTGCTTAGTAAATTCATAATCTGATTGGCTGCTTTCAGATGCTTGATCTAATGTCATAAATTAAAACTCTGCAGCTCTCTTCCTTTCCTTTTCATTCAATTGTATACTGTCAGAAAATAAACATCATTATCTAAGAGTGACAGACTAAAGCATTCTGAAATGTCCTTACATGACGCCAGCGGGCTGCTGATGTGTCACCTCATGAAAGCCAGCGAGATGCCTAACAATCATGCAGGAAAAAAATTGTAGGCTAATTCGTTCCCTCAATGTACTAAAACGTGCACACGATTACTATTGCGTTCCCTCGATTTACTATTTCGTTCATTCGATTTATAAATAGTGCGCACGATTTACTAATTCGGAACGCAATAGTAATCGTGTGCACATTTTATTACATTGAGGGAACGAATTAGTAAATCGTGCGCACAATTTATTTATTTTTTCTTGTATTTCATGTGCGGGGCTCCGTAGTTTTCAAATCATCTAATATCACAAAATGTTATGAAGTCAGACTGTAGGCTTTTTAAAAAAACTCAATAACTAGCAAAATTCTTCAATAAACAATCCATTTCGGACAGAAAGCTTGGACAGAAAGCTTTTCTTTTAGGTTTTTCCTGTGTATTGTTAATGCAAGACGACATTAAAAATGACTTAAGTAATGTCATACTTATGTCACATGATGAGTACAAACAGTAGCATGCAACATCATACAAGTAGGTAACTAACTAACTAACTAACTATAACTCTAGCAATATCCATTAAAATAGCTTTCTAATCTTTTTGTATTCTGTTTTCTTTACATTTATAATACAATTAACAAGTGAAAAAAGACCTCTAACACTAGCTTGCTCTATTCTTTTTTTTTTATTCTGTCTGATTTATATTTATTAATCATATTATTAATAGCCCTTGCCACATGTACTGTGTTTAAACTAACTGAGACTTGTTCTAGCACTTTTGAGTGCTTCCGTTGTCCTCATTTGTAAGTCGCTTTAGATAAAAGCATCTGCTAAATGACTAAATGTAAATGTAATGTAAATGTAAATAGATATAAAATGCAACATTGCAGTGAATTCTACACGTTCAACAGGTTATACAGTAAATACCTTCAACAGACCCACATTTTTACAGTCCCAGCGAGTAATCAGACCAAACTCACTTCTGATTAGACCCCAGCTGCAATGCATGCTGGGAAACCAGCAGTGCCACAATATATTAAATTGCTTTTTTGAACTCAGAATTGAGTTGAAATAGAAATTTAAAAATCTGTAATATTATAAAAGTCTGATCTATTACTTGTGATGAATGTATTGTGTCCCTGCTGAACAAAATTATGAATTTTAATGATATCTCAGTGCTATTTTACTATTGTTTGATATAATGTTTTAAAAATATATTTGATTTTTATATTTTTTGCTTTCATGTTAATTTTAGTTAAACTTTTAAGTAAGTCTGTTTTTTTTTAAGATTTGGTTGTTTTAAAATATGTCTACATAGTTTTAGTAAATTTTTATTTCAGTTTTAATTTTAGTTATTTTAGGTAAACTAATTAAAAATGTTAAATGTTGCCTTGGCAACTAGATGAAATAAAATGAGTTTACGTTTTTATATTTTATTAACTTATTTTAAATTGTATTTATTTCAGTTAACACACACACACACACACATATTCTTTATACACACATTGAATAAAAGTAAATATTTGCCACCAGTAAGACTTTTTTTTATATATATTATTATATATTATTATTGTATTATTATGGATTATAATATATTAATAGTTATTTATTTAGCAAGGACACATTAAAATTATTCAAAAATGGCAGTAAATACATTTAAATTGTTTCAAAAAATTTATATTTAAAATAAATGTTTTTTTTCTAACTTATATTATTATTTTCATTATAAATTTTATCATCAGCACAGCAATCTGTGTAAAAGGTTGTCTTCAGTTCAAAGCTAGAAAATCTGACATGACCAAATCACAAACTGACAAAAACACAGCAAAATCTTAAATATTACTTGATAATTTTACATCACCACATTTGATGTTTATTCTGTACATTTCTAAAAATCCTGAAAAGTTTCATTCCAGACTTTTCAGTATAGCCTCAGATCTTTGGATCCCGCTGTATTTTCCGATTGTTAACACCAGCACAGCATCACCGTGGCTCTCCGAACACAACTGTTTTGCATGGAAGTCTGTTTACAAGCACTCATGAATAAGTTAGCCCACAGCGACGACCGAACACGTGGGGAAGACACTCTCTCTTGAATCTAAGCAGGTTAAATCAAGTTGCCAAATGGAGTGGATTTGACAAGGCTCCTGCTACCCCAATGAGCATGAACTATCTCATCTCCTCTGAAATAGATATTTTCCCTATTTTCACACTGGACCGGGAGACCCGGGAGTAATGGCTGCCACTGGAAAACCCAAAACAGAGCTGACAGGAGTGAGACGTGAAGCTAGTGCTCTGTTTTGATCGGCACTTAAAAACCCATCGCTCGGCTCTCAGTCAAAGAAAACGGGAAGCCTTTTGACATTTTCTATTGCGACGACATGCAATCCTTCCACGGGGGTCTGTGCCTAAGGCTTTAGAGTGGTATGCTGTTTTTTTTTTTTTTTTCGCTGTGTCCTAGAGCAGCCCAGTCTGGCGTGTTGGGTTTGTCCCTGAGATGTGCGTGACTAGAGGAGGACGCGCTCACTGAGAGAATTAGCACAGCGACCCAGTTTGACTCTGCGGCTCAGACACTTAACCTTTACTGACACACACAGACAGTGGCAGCACTTTAGAAAGGAGGCAGAGGAAAAGGAAAAGGATTGCTGTGAGTACTATTAGCCACAGATCGAGCAGAAAATTACCTGACAAACAAGGAGTCTGTGACCGCTTGAGTAATACGTTCAAAACAGAATGCCCTTGTACCGGCAACACGAGGGGAAATTGAATTAATAACAATTCCACAGCATTTAGTCATGTATCCTGTAAAATATACAGTGGCTGCTCATTCCAGTGCAATGAGAAGTGCTAAAACGAGCTAAAAAGAAACTTAATGATATAACAAAGTCCTTTTTTTAATGGTTTAACACAGAACTAAAAATATAATATAATATAATATAATATAATATAATATAATATAATATAATATAATATAATATAATATAATATAATATAATATAATATATGGACATCACCTTTGCTACTTTACAAATTTAAATTTTAAATTTTATAATAATAAAATTATAATAATATAATATATGGGCATCACCTTTGCTACTTTAAAAATTAAAATCTTCAATCTTATAATATAATATAATATAATATAATATAATATAATATAATATAATATAATATAATATAATATAAAGCATCCTTTTTACATCCTTTTTACCTTTCTATGTCATAAAAATATGACATAAAATATTATTTTTATATATTTTATACTTTATTATTTTAATAATAAGCATATAAATAAAAAAATTATATAATTAAGTATGTGTCTTATCCTCTTTACAGCACAGCAGAAATAAATACATATTATATTTTAGTATTAAACATTAAATATCAATATTATTGATTTTTTTTTTTTAATGTGTCTCTAAAATCTTCCTATATACACAACAGAACACACACACACACACACACACATACACATATACATATATATATATATATGATAATTGTCTACATTCATGATTTTCATTATTATTATTATTTTTATTTTTTTCCCTAATTGTTATATCCAACATTTATATTTTATGGTTCTCATTAAGGCTAAGAACAAACCTCTAACCCTACGAATTGAACCTTAGCATGTATCTCATCCCACTATAGACATCCTGAAGTCCTAGCAGATAATAAAACTGCTTTCAGTTGAAGAAGAGACATTAGCTGCATCTAGTGACCAAAATATGACAGACTGGACTGGGAATTCTGAAATACTCAAAGGTGCTTAAAGATGGTGAAAAAGCAACTGAATTCATGCAGAATAATAATAATTAGAGCACTGTCACTGACCGATGCAGTTGTCTCTGTGCTCCTCAAAGCCGGCACTGCACACGCATCGTCCAATAGGAACGAGCCACTCGCCCTCAGCGCTGCAGTACATCTTAGGAGTGTCTCTCTCCTCGGCGTGGTCCACACACTGACCTCTGACCTCCACCAGAGAGGACGAGTCGGCCCCCGTGACCACGTCTGTGAAGACGGCCAGGTTACGAGCCATTCCCGTGCAGCGTTTGTAATACACTCGGACGGACAAGACAGCGATGCAGGCTCCTATATCCTGGAAGGCCAAGTAGAAGCCGCGTTTGCTGAGCGGCCCGACGCCGCGGATCTCAGTGTTGAGCTTGAGTCTCCTCACACCCAGGTCCACGTTAGTGAAGCTCTCGTCGGCCGCGATGGTGTCGATCTTGGAAAACTGACTCTCCCAGATGCTGCTGCCAACGTCGCGGTCGGTTTCGTAGTAGTAGAGGTTAAAGGTCTCCTTGCAGGTCCCGAGCACGCCTGGCATGCTGTTGCAGTCTCTTAATGTGAATTTCATCTCGATGTAGATCCGCCGGGCGCCGTCTCGCTGGATCCAGTTGGTCCGGAGCCAGTTGTTCTGGCTCGGGCTCATAACGTTGCACACCTGGTACGTGTGGATGGGGCTGAAATACTCGTCCATTTCATTGATTGCATCCCACTGGCAAAGACAGAAAGAGAATCAGGGTTATTATCACTAACTAAAAACTAAAACCATTAAAAAACATTTTCATTACATAAAATAAACATTAATAGAAATTACAGATAATCTTAGATTTTTTTTTTTTTTTTAACTAGTTGCCATTGTAACATTGCCATTTTAATTGCGTTAATGATGAAGTTACTAAATAATAATAATGAATAAATAAAAAATTACTAAATCCTGCCAAAAAATTTTATGAAAGCAGAAAATTCTAAAATATAGCCTAATTTAAGAAATTAACAAAAATAGTGTATATACGTGTATATATATATATATATATATATATATATATATATATATATATACAGTATTTTTGTATATATATTTTTTAATGATGATTATTAGAAATAAAGAATTACAATTTATTATCAATTTAAAATAAAATAAAATAAACATGCTGGGATCATGACTAGATGAAACAAGCTAATGGCAAGTTACTTTTTAAAATATTAATAATTACTATATACAGTTACAGTTTTCTATGTGAATAAAATAAAATAAATAAAATAATAAAGCCAGTGAAAAACAAAAACAGAAAAGTGAACCTTTAAGTAGAGGAGATTACACGCTTAATCTGTGCTGTTGCAATCACCTCTTTAATGCAATAGAGATCTTATTTGTGGATTTACATATTTACAGTGTGAAGATTCTTATAAATCAGTCCATTATGATTTCAACAGCATATCTCTTTTCACAGCAATGTGCATGAGAGCTTCTTTAAAACGTTTACATATGCTTTTCGGTGCATAAGATTAATATCATGATGAATGTGTCCTGCATTTCCTTAATAACGTCCAGAATCCCTCGTTATTCATGGGTGGTTTTGTGCGGTTTAAGCAGTTTCTTATGCATTGCAAATAATCAGGCATGAATAAATATTTTATTATGACTTGCGAATGAACTTACAGATTCATATAATGAGCCTGAAGCAAAAAAATAAAAAATAAAAAATAGAAATGCTGATCAGTCTGAATGAAGCAGTCCACAAGCAGTGAATTTCATCTACTGTATCGGTCACAAAACACCAAACCCAATAAACAGGTAAAATATTGCAAGAGATCTAACTAAAAGAAATTGCTCCTAAGTTAAATACAGTTTTCAGTAGTGTTGTTTTTTTCAAAATACTGTAGCTTTCCCTGTATGTAGTGGAAGCAGGTAGCATGACAAAACATCACTGCTTTTAATGTGCAACTTTACTGTGCACACATTTATACAGCGGTGAACTCAAGAGTAAATCAATCCTCTTTTTCTAAACTGCCTGCTGTTCGCCTTATTTTTTACATAAGAGTGGGTATAACCCTTTTTTAACTTGAATGTGCAAGTCTTATGGAGTCCAGTGCCAGGTTTATTGAATGAACAAATCTTAATTTGGGTGACAGAATTAAACTTACACTAAATACTATCAAAATAAGACAATAGTATACACCAAATAAACCACAGCAAAAGCAAAGCAAAAAAAATTATTTGTAAAATAAAATAAAATAAAATAATATATATATATATATATATATATATATATATATATATATATATATATATATATATATATATATATATATATATATATATATAAATAAATAAATTCAAATATATATGAAAAAGATTTTATAAATATATTTGGTGATTTGACCCTCCCTGCTGGGAAAATAAAATAAGAAAATACAGTACTATACATAACAGGATTAAAAACAGCATGTAACTAAATATTTAAACACACACACACACATATATTATTTAATAATAATAATAATAATAATAATAATAATAAAAACAAAATAAAATAAGAACTGAATATAAATATTAAAAACAGCAGCATGTAACAATATTTTGGGAAAATATTGTTATTAATATATAATAATAAAATAAGAATAAAATTTGAATTATTAATATAGCACTATACAGAATATACAAAAAATTTACAAAAACTGCAGCATCTGACTAAATATTCGGAATAAGTTATAAAGAAAAAGATGCAAAATATCTATGGTCACCTTTTCGTTTGAAATAATCATAAAAAAAATCATTAACAAATAAAAAATAACTATACAGAATACAAAGTGCAAAAGTCAGAAACAGCAGCATGTAACTAAACTCTGTCCCTGCTTGAACTGCTGGAAATGAATACTGGAGTTTGCCCGTCATAAAGCAGCTTCCTCAACACTGCTGATAAATAATTCAAATCTGGCTTCCTCAAGACTTCTAGAAACACTGATGAAATATGCTATACAACTTTCATCAGCGTGAACACTGAGTGACTTTCAGGTAGAGGGCCAAGAACAACAGCACTCAGCCTTAACGAAAGTCCCTCGCCTCTCCTCACCGCAGACAGACCAGCGCAGGTAGAGCGTATGGAGAGGAGAGCCTTATTTTAACACTGCTGTCTGTCTGTAATTAGCTCGTCTCTTCCGTCCTGCTCATGAAATAGTTAAGCAGCGAGTTGAAGACTAGCGGTGCTGTGAAAGACCTCCAGTCTGACTGGGGTTCAGCCTCGTGAGAAGGAGCCAGTATGTGCCGCCACACAGCGAGTCTTTCATCTCTGGAGCTCAGAGCTCACACCGCTGAATATTCACTGCTAATTAAAAGCGGAGGGCTGCTGGATAAGCAGAGTGGACAGATGAGGAAGCTCGGGAGAGGGGAACTGTGAAAAAGGAATGTTATTGTTTTATTGTGTACTGTGCACAACAATATTCTATAGTTGGCATTAGCATAAACATCGTCTATGGCCAGGTTTCTGATTAGTTCAGCAGGTAAGCTACATGTATAGCTAGTAATCAGGCTTGATTACATCCCGTTTAAAGCACATTTTTGGAAGATTTAATTATACAGTGTCAAAAAATAATAAATTATATTTATATATAATGCATATAGCTTGTTATAAAAGATGTCACATCTGCATCTGTGCATTTGTTCCTTAGAAGCAGCAAAAGAGCATCATGTAGCATTATGTTGTTATTGGAAAATGATGGTTTTGCGGCCTGTGGAGAGCCTGGGGATGATGTGTTTTTAGCCTGATACTCTTCCAGGCTAATCTCATATCTATTTTCTCCTCTATGGATATTATTTCACGTTTTTACATGATATACAGCGAGATAAACAACAGGCAGACATGAGAACAAGGCTGAGATGTGTTTGAGAGAACTGATGCTGTGAAGGCATCACAAACCTAACATCAAAAATAGTTTTATTATATGAAATAAAGCTTAAATAAAATTGAATATAAATATAGAAAAAAAAAAAACTTTAACTGAAAGTTCCAAAAAAATAAACCTAAATTAAATGAATAAATAAAATGGCAAAAGCACATTACTAAAAGTATACTAACACTTAAACTAAAATTAAAATAAATAAGAATACAAATTACAACTAGATAAAAAAATTAGTTAAACTAAAATTAAAACTTATTAAAAGCAAAAACCTTAGCAAACAACAAAAAAGTTTAAGCTGAAGTACTAAAATTACTACAACTGAAAAAAAAAAAAAAATTAAAAACTACACCTTTTCAACCAAATGCAATAAAATACTAAAATGACTAAAACAAAAATAAATAAGGGCAAAATATTAAAAATAAATTAACATCACAAAAGCACATTACTAAAATTATAAAAACTCATAATAATAATAATAATAAAAATAAAAAAGTTATATGATATGATATAAAAATGACCTTGGCAACCAACTTAAGCTAACTCAGAAAAGCCTCATAATGCTTTGTATGGGTCGTACCTGCTAGCAACAAAATCTTTTCTTTGCTAACAAGCACAAAAGTGTTAACATAGACAGTGGTTGGAAAAGCAGAAGTTTAAGGCCATCATGCAAACACAGTACTCTCACATTCAGCTCCCGCTGGCCTCGAGTAGATCGTCTCCTCTGAATACATTACGGACACAGCCGGCCTAATTGAAAGGGAAAAGGCTGACCTCAGAGGAGGCTAGAGCTCGGCCACCATGAACTTGGCCTCTTCTCACGAGTACATCTTCCAAAGCAGCAGATTTCCTCACTTTCCTGGCCTCACCTCGGCCCGTGATTCCCGTGAGGAAACTACAAAAAGTCTGTTACGGTAATTAAAACGTTGGATTCGAGCGAACACCGTAACCAGCCTCCCACTTTGAGTCTTCAGCGGTTAAATTGAATTTGTCCTTACACTAATGATTAGATTAGAGAGTCTGTTCAAATCTAACACTTTTCAGGTTAACTCGAGGGCTGCAAGTAATTCCTTTAGTTCTTTCATGAGGTTTCCGATAAAAGTCTGCGTTTTGTTTTAGCTTCATTACATATTAGACGATCAATGAGAGAGAAAGATTGAAATTAATCAAAGTGACGGTACAATGAGCTACAATGAAAATCTTTCTGCTCAGATATTGTTCATTTAATTGAGACACTTTTTTATGTAAATGGAGCTAATCTTAATCTCCAGATCAATATAAAAGGTATTACTCTTTTTTTTTTTTTATGCAGATACATGGCTTCTTAGATCTAGCAACTTTTAATTAATTGATACAGTTTAATGACGTTGGTGAAGCAGTATTATAAGAATAACAAAATAATATAATAATAAATAAATTAAGATTTTAAATACATTTTAATAATTAATTTTTAATAAAGTAATTAATGTTTTAGTGATCAAAAGTTCTGTAGAAAAAGATTATTGGACTCTAAATTTTTATTCATTAAATTAAACCGCTTTAGAGAAGATATAAACAAAAAATGAATACATTATTAAATTATATTAATACAATAATACAATACAATAATATTTACAATACAAAATAAAATAATATATACAAAAATACACTCATAATTAAACAAATTCTTAATTAAATTAATATGATAAATAAATTGTAATTGTTTAATTTTAATTAATCCATTAATGTTTCAGTGATCCAAATTCCCTCTATTAATTTCAGTTCCTCGGTGTAATCAGAAAATATTGTTGGACCAGAAACTTGTATTAATTTAATTAAGCTTTACTCAAAATAAACAAGAATTTATTTAATTATAATTATAATAACAAAATATCTATAATCTATAGTGTGTGTGTGTGTGTGATATTATATCAGGACACAACTCTGTATAATGACATGGGTATGACACAGGTATTACAAGGAGAGGGCTTATCATAACCCATGTCCCCATTTTTCAAAACGCGTATAAATCATACAGAATGAGTTTTTTTGAGAAAGTAAAAATGCACAAAGTTTCCTGTGAGGGTTAGGTTTAGGTGTAGGGTTGGCGTAGGGCCATAGAATATACAGTTTGTACAGAATAAAAACCATTTCACAAAAACAAAGATGTGAAGTGTGTGTGTGTGTGTGTGTGTGTGTGTGTGTGTGTGTGTGTGTGTGTGGTCAGAAGTGTGTGCTCAGCTTAGTTTGTTTCTTCATCTCAACAGATTTGAAGAAATGTAGCATGACATGCTCGCCAATGGATCCTCTGCAGTGAATGGGTGCCGTCAGAATGAGAGTCCAAACAGCTGATAAAAACATAAAAACCCATCAATATATTTGTTTAGAACGGTTTTGGATCGTTTTAGCTTGTAATGAGTGTTTAATATGTGCATATTTCACTACTGATTCAGACAAAACGTCTTTTTCACTGTAGAACGCAATAAATAGAGGATTGCATTTAAGCTGGAAACAATGGTTTCAATTTAAAAATGGTTTTGTTTCTTACAAACACAGTTTTTAATTTCACCAGACATTAGTTGATGAACTGGAGTGGTGTGGATTATTGTGATGTTTTCATCAGCTGTTTGGACTCTCATTCTGACGGCACCCATTCACTCCAGAGGATCCATTTGTGAGCAATATGTTCCAATGAAGAAACAAACTCATTTACATCTTGAATGGTCTGAGTGTGAGTACATTTTTAACAAATTTTCATTTTTGGGTGAACTATTCCTTTAAACAGAGAACTCCAAAATGTTTCCAGTGCTATCAAAGATCAATAACATTTTCCTCTGAGCAGATGTCTTCACTGGCCACTCATATAATACTCTTGTACAAACACTTTTTTTTTTTTTTTTTACATCAAATATCTACCCACATTTTCGTCAATGCAGGGACTGAGAGAGCTCTCAGACTAAATCTGAAATATCTTAAACTGTGTTCAGAAGATGATCCGAGGTCTTACGGGTTTGGAACGACATGAGGGTCAGTCATTAATGACATCATTTAGATTTTGGGGTTAACTAATCCTTTAATAAGACATACTATACATACAAAGACATACTATCATTTATTATATCATTTGAATATTACTTAATTAATGATAATCATATTTTCACTCTATTCATTTTTTTGTAATTTATTTATACTCACAATTTAATTAAGTTACTTTTAACTTTTGGCCTTTTTTTAAATGTTTGTGCAATTATTATTTGTTAATACAAATATATAAAATGTAATATTTATTATATAAAGAAAATAAGGTAAAATTTTACATCATTCAAACTAAGAAAAAAAGACACGTTGAGACCCTGAAGTATTTTTATATTATCAAGAAAAATGATATAACATGAAGTATATGAATGAATGAATGAATGCAATAATATCATACATTACAGCATTTTTGTATTTATTTTTTACTATTCATGAGTTTAAATGTTGCTTTAGTGTTTACATGTTATATTATATATAATATTTTTTTCTTCTTTTTTTTTTGCATAATATAAAAAGAAATGCAAATGTACACCCTCTTAATCATATAATACTTTATGATTTATTATTGGCTCAGACTAAAGTTTATTGCTCACTTTGTTTGAATGCTTGTCACGTATTTACCCACATTCATGTTTTTACTTTTAATGCATTAAGCTTGGCACCCGAGGGTGTTTCTCAGCCCTTTGCGAATGGTCTTGACGTGAATACAGCATGATGCAATCATTGCACGTCTGTGACAGCCAGACACTCATGACCATTCGGATGGCATTCAGGTGCTGCAGTCTCTCCCAAACTAATGCTGTGCATCCATGCGACAGCGCGGGCTGACATCTGGAGACATGTTTGGCGGTAACGGGGGAGTGGGCGGACATCTGGATGCATCCATATCATCTCCCCCTCAAAGTCCATTTGTCATCGTCTCCGACTGCCTTATCACTGCTATCGATTGTGGTGGGTGGGCGAAAAAGGAGGCGGGTGTCGATAGACGTGTCACGGCAAACATAAGCCAGATAGGAACATAATGAAGTCATCGGACAACAGCTGTCAAGGCCTGACTGATTTGGCTCAGTGACAGCCGATGGCGACTGGAGCCCTGCAGGAATGTGCAGAAGGCAGAGATATCTGCCAGGGGTCGGCCCGGGGTCAGCCATCTCACTGCCTGCTTGAATTGGACTGTAAAAAGACATCTCACTATGAGTTCATGAAGGGCCATAAATGATTCAGGGCTGGTTGACTGCAGTGAGGAGACATAACAATGCATTCAGACACAAACCCTGCATCAGACGTCTATCATTAGTGCCACATTTATGAAAGCAAGCCCGGATTCAATATTTAAGAGTTTGATTGAAGCTTTGATTGAGATCATGTTTGATAGAGTTGCTCAAATTCTGCATTAGGTCTGGTAGGAATCAATTCAAATTCAGTTTAAACTCAGGAAAATTGGTATTTAATTTAATTCTCAATTCAATTCTGAACGATGCACAACCTTAACCTTAAATCTTAACAGCTAAAAGCAAGTTTCAGATGTGCTCACTGTTGCATCTTCTGAAACGTTGACATACTGCTGAACTGTAAAATCAGCAATTACAGCTATCGTTTAATCACTCGACAAATCTCAAACGCGCTTGGGATTCGAGCATCCAGCTAACATCTGCACAAGTGGCTGGGTGTTGTTTTGTGAAAAGTTCCCAAAGCTTTACTTGAGGCACAGCGCTGTCACCTTGCACAGTCTAGACCAGACACAAAGCCTAGAAATCTGTCATGAAGGGACAGGATGCTCTGCCACTCTTTCACTCCAGCTCCAGAGGAATCAGATTCACCAGTTAGCAGAGAGCAGTACAGCAGAAGTGATCAAAACACTGTTATTTCTCACAGCCACAAGTGTCCATAACCTATGCTGTGACAGAGCTTATTGCTAAAGTGCAAGATAGTTTCATGTGTACAGTCAGACACTAGATGGGGACTACATGCATTTAAATTCCAAATGCAATTCTGCATCCGGTTCGCTATCTCAATTCAAATTCAAGAACCGAGAGGTCATTTAAAAGAAATTCTGTGGCATACAACCCAGCTAGCAACCACTTAGAAAACACTTGAACTTTCTATTCATCAAAAAATCCTGATCATATGAATCAGGATATGATGCGGCACAACTGTTTTCAACATCGATAATAATCAGAAATGTTACCTGAGCAGCAAATCAGCATATTAGAATGATTTCTGAAGGATCATGTGACACTGAAGACTGGAGGAATGATGCATGATTGCATCACAGGAATCAATTCTATTTTATAATATATTCAAATTGAAAACAATGGAAATTACATTTCATAATACTTCTGTTCATCCAAAAAAAAAAAAAAAAAAAAAAAAAATATATATATATATATATATATATATATATATATATATATATATATATATATATAATAATAATAATAATAATAATATTCTGACATGAATAAGTGTTCCATTAATAAGTCGAAATAATTTTACAATTGACTAAATTGTATATTACACAGTATAGTGCAGGTATTCTCTCTTGACTGGCTGATTTGTGCTCCTATTCATTCACATCATTGATTTGGTTAAATCCAGTGTGTATCACATCTAATTTTCCCAGCCTGATTCATGTCAAACCCTGGGTCAAACACACACACAACAGGTGTGAACTGCACACACAGGAGTAGGTTAAAAAGAGCACCATCTCTTCACTTTTCAGTCCATGCCAGCTCCTCATCACTCCTTTCTGCTTTACGCTCACACAAGCTTCCATAAGCCTCCTACTTGCATGAGGGAACGTGATGGATTTCATAGTCAAGGTGCTGGTTTAATCCAATTTTAATCCATCTCCCCGGGCCGGAGTTTGAGATGGCTTTTATTCCTTTTGTCAGGTTACTGCTGAGAATGCAGCCCATTCTCATTTTTCATTCACACTGAAGTGTACAAAAGAGACGTGTGCACACAAAAGCACATGAAAAGATACACAATAATTAGTTTAAGAAGGGATAGTGCTAGCTATCAAAACCATATACACAACAAGCCACACACTCTATATATTTAAACGATATATAAAAAATAAAAAAACACTGTTTTTAATTGTTAAAAATAAAAGAGATTTGAACTAATTCAAGAAGAATTTGATGCATTTTTATACATTTTTATATACATTTTTATTGTTTTAATACACAAATTTATGCAACCAAAATCAATAAATAAAATTTACACAAAGTTTAGTATTTTAATACATAAAAATCATAAATATTAATTCATTATTTATTTAATTTTGTCATATATATATATATATATATATATATATATATATATATATATATATATATATATATATATATATATATTTAAATGTACTTATGATATTCTAAACTTGATATTCATATAAAATATAAATGTATACTGTTTAATATATTATTAATTATATTTATATATATATGTGTGTGTGTGTGTGTGTGTGAGAGAGAGAGAGAGAGAGAGAGAGAGGGAAATTGATACATTTAAATATATATTTAATATTTACATACAAAAATACGTTTAAATTACAAATTATGACTTTTCATATAAAATTTATTTAAATGATATAGCTTTTTATATGCAATTTATTTATTTATAAATTATTAAATAAAATCATATAAAATAAAGAAAATATAAGAAATGTTCATAAAGTTTGATTTATATAATGATTGATGATTTAAACAAACAAATGAATAAATAAATTCCACGGTTTCTTGTGGACAAAAATGATGGAATAAGGCAGACGGCTTTTGAATTCATTGAAAACAGCTTAATCATGTTGGATCAGCAGAAATCACTATGTAGGTATTCATGTATTCAGTGGCAATCTTCACTTGTGAAATCATTTCTATAACATTAAACTCTAGTCTTCCACTAAAACCGTTAAAATATGGCACGCTAACATGAGATATGACAAGCTTCCAGACCTCCCAAGAGCCAAGACGCAGATATAAATGAAATGTGTTGAGCAGCTGTCAGAGACAGCACAATATGCTATTAGTTACTCTCATGAGAGAGGTAAAGCTTTCAGTACATGCTAGTCAAAGACCTGCTTACGATTAGCAGTTCAAGAGAAAGTAAACTTAATTTTGGTCTCTAATCAAGTTCAAACAGCCATCAGCTCAAACTTAAATGATAAGCACATGACAGATTTGCTTGAACCATATACTACATTTTCTTCTAGCTGTGCTCAACGATGGTGTAAAGCGACCCAGAGTTGAAGAAGTCCTCCTCGCGAGACACAATCTGTCATGGCAAACGTTTCTTCACCAAACCTACGAGACTCACACGGCACGGCAGCACCTCCGCTGTGTGACGACGTAAAAAAAAGAGTCAAAAACAAAGTGTAATCTCTTTGTGCTCTGCTCTTTTTCTGTCCCTGATGCTATAACATGCATTGTGCGGCACGGCGTACATCGCCAAAGTCACATAGCATTCAGAGGAAGACTGGATTTTAAGGAAATGGAAGAGCTGAATCCTGGAAAAAGACGAATGGATATAGAAGAAAGTTTCCATGCAGCAAATCCTTTTGTAAATGGGAATCAGAGGCACAATGCAGACTGAACTATTTAATCCATCGATAGCGATTCCAGCAGACAGCAGCGTAGCACTTTAACATGAGGGTCAGGCCTGTGACTACAAAACAAACTCTATTTACCATCGTGATCAACATGTTCAAACATTTTGTTTGGACCAACAACAGGATCTGTCTGTAGAGTCTCAGAGGAATCGTCTATCTATCTATCTATCTATCTATGTTTGTATGTATGAAATTATGCTCTTAATAAGAAACTACATCTGTCAGTAGATAGCAGTAAATGTAAATTCACTGAGTCATTCATTCATTTGATTCGTTCAAACCAGTGGCATAGCCACGGGTGTGCCAGGGTGTGCCTGTGCCACCCACAGTGGCAGCTGGCACTGCTAAAAATAGATGAATAATTATTTTTTATAGTCTAAATAAAAAATGTTTACTAAACTTGGGCTATTGTTGTTTACTTAGAATATATATATATATATATATATATATATATATATATATTGTTTCCATGGTGACGCGTCATGATTGTCACGTGACACACCGCAGCCACTAACAGATGTATCGCTAATTGTTTTATTTAGTTTTTAATTTTTTATTTAAATATATACACAAACTTGATTACTATGTCAACTATCTGATATTCCGATTCTTCGTTTAAAAACTTTTATAAATTATCTTGATCTATAACGAGATGAGCGCTGCAGTTCAGAGTCCTGTCAGCCGGATTTAACGTACAACATTTGAATTCCCCAGTTTCTCCCGAAATACATGAAAGTAAGTGGCTGTTGAACTGGACGAAGAATAGAGTAAACTTTATTGTTCTGCTATGTGTGTCTGATATATGAATAAAGCACGTCTGCAAATTACATTTGATTAGATAGTTTTTGCTGCTTCCATAGACATCAGTGTGTTTTTTACAAACTACCAATGTATATACCCCTTAAAAGTTTGTAAACATTCCAACGTCTCCGGGTGGGCGGGGCTTAGCTGGAGGCAAATAGAGGCGCGGACACAATGTTGACAAGCGTAAGCTAGCACGTTTTAGGAGGGATTTATTAAATATGGAGGCAGAAGAAGGTTCGTAACCTCGTGTCCGAATATGTACAGTCCCTGACTCTGCGGGACCATGACAGCTTTTTTTTTTATTATTAATTCTCGCGGATGGAAGCAAGCTACCTGACCCGTATGCCATACGGCCATATGATTTACTTTTGGGTGGTATGGGGAATTTTTTCAAGGTTTATTTTCTAACGTAACCCATCGCTGGGCTAACTATGATTAGCAATGTGTATTATTTTAAGAGATCATTCAAAGGATGGCACACACATCTATCGCTGTATGTTTGTTTACATTTAAACTACTGTAGCTAGTGCGCTGAGGGTTGGCGACTTTTCACCTATAAAACAGAAACTTGCTGATTTACTAAATAAAACCAACGCACCAGTTCATGTGCATAGATTATTTTACCTGATATGAAGTGTGCACTGCAAACATGAGCATTATTTATGATCATCTCCGTCCAGTCTGTACGCCGACAACCACAATTGTCTTCTTGATTTCTGTGAAGGAATGTCTGCCAGGATCCGGTAAAACTTTAGTTTTGAAACAAAAGTGCTGTTCCTTCTATTCTGGCAGCCAAAAACCCAACAAGAAGACATTTTAAAGTCAAAACCTAAAACTTTTAGTGCACCAGCAATGAGTTCTGCCTTATGTTTTGCCTCCAGCTAGAACGGTGACGTCACAGTGACGTAGGCGATTAAGGGGTCTATTGTTTTACTAGTGATTATGTATATTTAAATGTATGAAACCTAAAATAAACATTATCTGGTTGAAAACACTGCATATTAATTATGACATGCGCTGAGCGCGTCCGTCTCTGGCACAGTGCCAGCCAACGCACGAAAGCTGTTTGAATCTGGCAGTTCTGTGACGCCACTGAACATTATAATTTAAACTCTCAGGGGCACAGAAATAAGAATCCAATATATGGTGCAATAATGCTAAAAATGTTCAAATGTAATTTACATTTTAAATTAATTTTGTTAAAATATATCTGCTGACATTCGGACTGCCAACCAATCAGCAAACAACAGCTGACTGTGACCCCAGCAGCTCCCCAGAGATCTTTGCTGCATATAAACCTTACTGTCTACGATATAAACAGATAATTTTTGATTGCACATTGCTAGCTGGCAATATGTCGCAGAGCTCCTTTCTTCATTTTTTTTTAGCAAAAAACCTTGGCTTGATGGACAGACGAACACAAGGCCTAACGTTACACCTGATGAGGATGTTTCTCCCTCCCCAGGCCCAACATAAACAAACAGTGTTGCCAGATTGGAAATGTCCAAGCATCGTACCATAAATTCTAAATTATCGTATTTGGAAGAAAATTATTACATTTAACAATTAACTACATTTTGGCACAACCTACAAATTACCACTAGGAGTATGGTTGGACGGAAGTGGTGCGACAAAAATACTATTCCATAGTTTTTCACAGGAATCTGACAATAAATGTGGCACACCCAGATTTTCATATGCACACCCAGAGTCTCTTTTCTGGCTACAGTATTGTCCCGAACTGACTCAAATGATTCGCGATCCCGATCCAACACCCAAACAGGAGTCAGGTGACTCAAATGATTCGCGATACCGCTCTGAACTCCCGAACTGCTTCAAATGATTCGCGATCCCCAAACTGACACAAATGATTCGCGATCCCTCTCCGGACTCCCGAACTGCTTCAAATGATTCGCGATCCCCAAACTGACACAAGTGATTCGCGATCCCACTACGAACTCCCGAACTGATTCAAAAGATTCGCGATCCCCAAACTGACTCAAATGATTCGCGTTCCCGCTACGAACTCCCGAACTGATTCAAATGATTCGCGATCCCCAAACTGACTCAAGTGATTCGCGATCCCGCTACGAACTCCCGAACTGATTCAAATGATTCGCGATCCCCAAACTGACTCAAATGATTCGCGATCCCGCTACGAACTCCCGAACTGATTCAAATGATTCGCGATCCCCAAACTGACTCAAATGGTTCGCGATCCCGCTACAAACTCCCGAACTGATTCAAATGATTCGCGATCCCCAAACTGACTCAAATGATTCGCGATCCCGCTACAAACTCCCGAACTGACTCAAATGATTCGCGATCCCGCTCCAACTCCCAAACTGGAGTCAGAGATCTTTGCTGCATATAAACCTTAGCTACTGTCTATGATATAAACAGATAATTCTTGATTGCACATTGCTAGCTAGCAATATGTCGCAGAGCTCCTTTCTTAATTTTTTTTTTTTTTAGCAAAAAACTTCAGCTTGATGGACAGCCGGACACAAGGCCTAACGTTACACCTGATGAGGATGTTTCTCCCTCCCCGGGCCCAACATAAACAGACAGTGTTGCCAGATTGGAAATGTCCAAGCCAGAAGTTCTAAATTATTATATTTGGAAGAAAATTATTACATTTAACAATTAACTACATTTTGAAGCGACCTGCAAATTACCACTAGGAGTATGGTTGGACGGAAGCAGTGCGACAAAAATACTATCCCATAATTTTGCACAGTAATCTGACAATAAATGTGGCACACCCAGATTTTCATATGCACACCCAGAGTCTCTTTTCTGGCTACAATACTGGTTCAAACTGCTGATTCATTCAAGTAAATGGCTTTCTTTATGAATGAGCCATTGAATCATAGGGCTTATCTAAAATATACCACATTGTTAACATCTAATTACTGAAATACTGTGATATTGCTTTCACTGCTTGTGTGATATCGCTTATCATATAAAATAAATAGGAGATAAAAACTCATAAATAAATAAATAAATGGAGATGTGCATTTCTCATTTGCCAAGACATTAAAATCTATTATCATTAAAATATGATCTAGGCATATTCATACTGTAGATTGTTTGGTGAAAATACTAGTGGCCAAAGACTTTTGCACAGTACTGTAGTTGAGATTTTTCTTTCTGAAACTATGCATATGGATTTACTAGGGTCTTTATCAAAGCAGAAATAAAACTTCAAAAGACTCTCCTTTTAATCTCATCGCCACCTAGCTTATGAGACATACCAAACAACTGAGATATTAAAGAGCTTGCATTTGTTATTTTACTTTCCTATTTATGTATTTGGAGTCAGCAGATCTGAAGCAGAATGTAAACAAAAAAGAAAAATCCAGCTATTAGAAAAGCAAACAGGAGTTTATTCATCTAACAGAGCAAATGAGATGCATTTGTCTGGGCTCATTTCAGCGGGGATCGCCGCAGTCACATCAGACAGGTACAATAACTAATGCCGAGCTGTTAAAGTATGCCACTAATTTTAGCTGTCAAGTAATAATTGGGGAGGAGGTGTTCACTGTGCTGGTGCGAATATGCACGCTAACATAATCTATTTGCGGAAATTATTTTTACAGTTGAGAGAAGAAAAAAGATCACTGTTCCGGGCCTTCGCTGTTTATGTGAGTGGATGCGAACGAAAAAAGGTGGCAAAGTTCAAGTAAATAGCTTGCACCGTTCGCTGAGAATACATTTAACAAGCAGTTATTAGAGGGCAAATGCAAACGGGGATGCTCGTTATCTGGCAGTTTTACTGTTACTGCTTGTTGACGTGCATTGAACGCGCACTTCAGTGAATTATGTATGTCCCATTTTCTAGCTTTCAGGTCGTAGTAAATGTGCTCTCTATACGGGAGGAAATCCACTTCATTTGTGCACCTTCATGACTGTACAGTCATTCAGAAACTCTCTCTCTCTTTTTCTGTCTTGCACTTTCTCTTTAACACCTACACCTAGACTTAACACCTACTAAGTGCCAACTTGGAGTAAAAATAGTTCATTACAGAAAGTTTGTCTTTATTCATATAAATATCTTTATACAAGCTGAATTTTCAGCATCATTACTCCAGTCTTCAGTGTCACATGATCCTTCAGAAATCAGTGCTGCTCAATATTTTTGTGGAAACCGGGATCCATTTGTTCAGGACTATTTGATGAATAGAAACTACATACACAATTATATAGAGCATATATAACCAGCAGTGAAATCTAAGCAGTGAAAAGGAGGGGTCTGAGCCATATCTAGAGACCAGGGGTGTGTTTCTTAAAAGCGAATATGATTCCAAGTTCCATCATCACCAGTGGAACATTAAGAACACTTAGCAACCTAAGTAACCACTTAACCCCAAAACAATCTCTAGATAACAATTCACGACACACGACAAGCACTAAAGGCTGATGATTATAACCTTTTCATGTCCTGTTTAAAGAAAGGAATTTACTTGCGTTCCTCCAGCGTTAAACATGTGAGCCGATAATGGAGGGATTGTTACATCAGCGGCTGCGATGCGTCGCGTGGTTTGCTAATTGTCACCTCACAAAGGGACATCACACTGCCGTCAGCCTCTGACAGCCACCCACACTAATTGTGACAGTTCAACGCTTAGATCACTTTTTGCGCCGCTAATTCAATACCCCATGCATCATTTTCTCCAGTGGAAAATATAAATGAAGCCAACTTTGTACATCGCCTTGCTTTTTTCTTCTCCTGCTCTGTTCTGACTCACCTGCACACACACACACACACATACTTTCCCTAATCCCAAACTCCTCTATCCCACTTGTCCATCTGACACATTATTCAACTACTCTCAGCCGTACCATAAAAGAGAGATAGAAACAAGAAGTGTGTGTGTGTTTGTTCGTGAGAACAAAGCATATGGCAGCAATCTTATTTTTTTTTTACATTTGTCCTGTAAGAGATGAGTCAGTGAACATATTTCACTTTAAAATGTAAAAATAATTTTCAAGTTCAAACAAGTTCAATAAAAATCAAAACAACAGGTGTAAATGTTTTAAGCCAACATGATATGTTTTTGCAACCCATTTTATTTCTCTAAAGAGACAAATTACTGAAATATTAATGCAACATTTTTGTGGATACAGTGATTTTTATTTTATTTTTATTTTATAATAAATGCATCATTGCAAATAAAAATCTTTTGTAACATTATAATAACATAATGCAGTGGTACCCAACCTTTTTCAACTCGCGGCCCACACAACCAAACACATATGTTTGCGCGGCCCACTTCAAAAAAATTAACTGACCCCGCTATTGTTGGGTTAATAACTTAGTACTCAGAAGCTAGATTTAAACTTTATTTATTGAATAAACTAGGGCTGTGCGATATGGACAAACAAAAACAAAACAAAAACTATCGTGATTTTTTTTATCAATTTTGCAATTGTGACACACATCGATATGCTTTTACAGTCAAAATGCATTCAGGATTAATTTGAAACATATTTCCAAAAGAAAACCAATCAGAGCTTTATCTAAAAGTCATCTCTAGAACAGACATAAGTCAAAATTATCACTATAGTGAAGATGTAAAAAAATGTATAGACTTGTGAAAAAAAAAAAAAAAAAAAAATCCTGTATACAGGGACTTTTTTTTCTTTTTTGCCATGCATTGTTCATAGAGCTCATTAATTGTAGCGGTGCCTCAGGTGTTTGCAGTGTATGCGGTCAGCAGTGAGAGTGCATAAATATAACGCGAAAGCACATTAAAATAATGCACGAGTGTGAATCTATCTGTTCGCAGCAGATTTCCTTTGCTCTGTCACAAAACCAGTCGTGCTTGCTCAGATACACACTGCTTTGCGAGGAGAGAGTGTGCACACTTAAAACGTGTCTCCTCTCACTTAAACTGCATCCTGTTCACTAACAAATTCACTCTATGCTCATGTGTTAGACATGAATTATCGCACGTTTTTTATTTCTAGCCTTTTACCGCAGTGAGAACGCTCTGATCCGTCAACATTGGCTCAGAAAAAAGGTGCATCACAGACAGTGTGTGAACCTGTAGGCATATGCCCAGTCTCTGTTCTCGCGCTAGGCGCAATGCATTCTGATGGGATCGGATACGGGAGGTCAGGGCCGCGGAAAATTGTGGTATAAAGCGATTTAGAAATCGCGCACGCTCAAATCGTGATTTTAGGACGTTTTCTTTTAATCGAACAGCCCTAGAATGGACTGGAAATGAACAGAAAATAATTGGCGGCCCACCTGCAATACCACCACAGGTTGAAAACCACTGACATAATGCTTATGTAATGATTCACTTTTGTGACACTTTCTAACAATTGAATGCATGCTTGAATGAATGAAATTACATTAAATTAAACAAAAAAAAAAAAATTCAATATTATATAATCCATCATTAAATAAAACTATAAATTAAAAAAATAAAAATAAAGTACTGTCCCAAAATGTATTTTCTGACCCCACATTAAAAAAAAAATAATAAATATTCATATAATTCTTTATTCAAGACAACCCTTTTTAATAACTTTCAAACATATTAAAATATAAACCGGTTCTTTTAAAATGTAATAATAATTCACAATTTTACTGTTTTTGTTGTTTTTAAATGCATCCTTGATGAGCAGAAGAGAGGCCTTTCAAAACATTTCAGTAAAAAAAAAAAAAGTGAATCAAATTATTACATTCTGATGAATGATTACAAGAACCTTTGGAATTATTAGTTATTATTCTTCTTTGGAATAATATGCACCAGCTGTGACCAGTAATGTGAACTGAGAGAGTAAACAGGTCATTTTTTTAATTTCATGCTGACTTTAAAGCTGCTTTATGTAATTTCTGTGCCACTGGCTCTAACACTGCCAATAAGACAGCTTTGATAACATAGCCTACTCTTCATAAAACTAGAAACAGTGCGATCGTGCAACAGAATGTAGGGTTAGTGCCAGCAAGAAACTGGTGAGGGTAAACGAGTGAAAATGACTAGACAATGCCAATCTAAAGCCAGCTGGCTTAAGCTGGAGGAGCAAGTTCATTCACTATTGTCATTCAGTGGATCTGCAAGAACAATCACTGATTCCTAATACGATCTGCAAACATTTCATCTGCCAAACTCAGTTCAAACAGACGAACAAACAAAATAAAACATATTTTGAAGGCGCCATAAAGCTACAATGTTTACACTCTTCAGAATGTCAGTGTATAAATGACAGTTAGTACTGCTGCATCTATGCACTTCAATTAGAAAACACCTTCAAATTACACAACCCACAAATAGTAATGAAAGAGCAGACACTTCTTACCCCGTGTGAAGGATATGTGAGCCAGCCCCAGTCTCCCGATATTTTGGTCGTGTCCAGGAGATTCACTGCAAATTGAACATAAAAGCATGTTACAGCAGCTTTCAAAATAACTTTTCTTCATAATTACTGCAAGGACACGAGCTGATGCACGTCTGAGCATATTTTGAGAGACTGCATCAATATCTTCTCTTTATATGGATACATTTCTATTTCAAACAAACTGCTTTTACTTACCTTTGACCTTGTCACATGACCTTTAAGCAGACTGTCTAATGACAATAATATAACGTGTCTGGGACAGGACAAAAAGGGTCACTGGTATCATCCTCTCAAGGCTGAAGAGTCATTACAAATATCTTCCTAAATGTTTGTCTGAACCCCCAACGGCTGGATCAATATGACAGTTTAACCCAAAGGTAAACACAAGGTCTACTGAATAAGAAACACAGAAGATGGACTGTTTTCTTTTATTTATTTATTTATTTTTATTTTTTATCATTAAAATAATAATAATAATAATAATAATCAATTGTTCTGACATTCGATGTGGTTAATTACCATTACTGTAATTGTTCATTGTACTATTTTTAATACTTATTTTTTTGAAAATTGGAAATACTGTCCCTGCCATTTTCTTTGCCTTCTGGCCCTTCAGCTGTTAACAAATGACTTTTAAAAATAACTGTAACAAATGACTTTTAGATGAACACTATAAATGTGTTTTCTTTATAAAGTACGTCATGTTCTCTCTCTCTCTCTCTCTCTCTCTCTCTCTCTCTCTCTCTCTCTCTCTCTCTATATATATATATATATATATGAATTTAAGAAAACCACTATTGTTATTATCATTATTATTATTATTATTATTATTATTATTATTAATTAACTATAACTATATGATTTTATAGAAAACAGCTGCTGTATATTTATTATAATACAATTTTATAATTATAATTATTCATTGTGTGTTTGTATATATATATATATATATATATATATATATATATATATATATATATATATATATATATATATATATATATATATATATATATATATATATGTATTTTCTATTCGATTTCTGCTTTAAAAAACTGTACAAAAGGGCTAACATCAGACAAATATAATGATTTGTTGTAGTGTAGTTTACATTAGGTCCCAAATGTAGCATGATGAAGTATGTAGAGCAGTATCATTGGCATATGCAGTGGGCTATCCCAAGGCTTTATTGATGAGCAGACACCTATAGCCTGTTTTCGGTACAAATCAAGGTCACCACAGAACAAGCATTTTTTTCTTTGTGACTGCAGCCGAGGGCTAAATCATGCTAGATTTCTTTCACAGCTAAACAGTGTAAACTGTATCTTCCTGCTCCCATCCGTCTGGGGAACATGAGAGGTGATGTGCATCTGGCCCTGAGCTGCCGGCGGGACACTTGACGCGGGAAACTGTGACTGATGTGCCCATCTGTGTGTGAGACGCTCACCCGTCCCAATTTACCCTCCATAAGCTCAGAGAGCATGAATGCTGCTTTACATTCAGTGTGCACCCAACTAGTTGGAAATGGGTAAACAAAGAGTCACCTCCAATTTGGAAAAATGCCAGCTGCCACATGGACGTGTGTCGGGTAGTGCGCTAACAGATAACACAAACCAGCTTCAGCGTCCCATAGGTGCCACAAAACAACAAATGAAGCTTGCCGATACCTTCGCGTTCCCCTCATTACGTTGCTCATCCAAAGTGGTGCAGTATTTTTAACAATGCCGTGGAGGTCACATACAGGTTCAGCCCTAACTGACACCTTGTTTTTTTTATGTTTAATGTTAAACCTTCACAGTACAGAACACCTGCTTGAGTACAGGACTACTGTATGATATCAAATCCATCCTGACAGCTGTCACGAGACATTTCCACAGATCAGTGATCTGTTTGACTACCGCAGTGTCGGTCATCTTGCCATGCTGGATGTACATACTGTAACAGATTGATTTTTATTTGAGTGCAAATGTTTTGATAGTTTCTGAAATTTAGACCACAGCTCAATGCGCAGAAAATTCAACAACATACTTCCACTGGCAAATATCATACAGAAGGTCTTTATTCATTACTTGGCCACAGGAGTAGTAAAGTAAAATAAAACACTGGTAACCAAATGGTTTCGATTCCCATTGATGTCCATGGAAAAGAATATTATGGGAGTTAATGTAACCCGAAATGGTTTGTTTACCAATATTCTAATAAAGGTTTAAACAGGAAATCCATGGAATGACATGAGAGGGAGTAAATGATGGGTGCACTCATTTTTGGGTGGCCTATCCATTTAACTGGCCATACTTACAGAAGAACCACCCGAACATCAGACCCCAGGTGAGCTCCTCTTGTATTTTACAGGTAAATTCAGTACATTACTCTAGAGGAACTCTCTGATTCTGTTCTTTAACAGATTGTCTGTGCCTTTTTTTTCAGTTTCTTTTAAATGTCATCACTTTGGTAATTTTCTACTTGAGAACTTTATTTTAACTCTCTCTGATCTCTCCGTCCCTCGCTCACACGCTGTAATCAGCAGTATTAGTGCACTTGGCGATTGGACTTCTAATTTGGAAAGACTGTTTCTGATGAGGGCACTGGGTCAGAAAGTAGGAACAGATGGCCTCTCTCACTCTCTCCTTCTTGGTTTTCTTCCCTATCGTTCTTTGGCTGCTTATTACAAAGCAGTACTAACTAAAAGTAGCGCTGTTACTACCTTAACATTTATCCGCAGTGTGACAGTAGCACAGCTGCTTCCAAAATAGCATTGCCAAGTACACACTTCAGGACATAAGCACTAGCATCTGCATGTCAACATGTTTCACACACTGGAAGTGCACTGCCAATGACACTGTGCAAGTTAACCATTGTACATTCTGGGGCTTTTTGTCACAGATTTAAAACTAAGGACGACAAGCTTCTGTGTGTGTGTGTGTGTGTGTGTGTGTGTGTGTGTGTGTGTGTGTGTGTGTGTGTGTGTGTGTGTGTGTGTTTGTGTAGCAATGCAGCGTGACAAAACCTAACATTATTTTGTCAAAATGCATTATGCACAGAGCTTTACAGCTGAGCAATCTAACACAATAATCAAACACACTCTCGTCAGAGATAGAAAATCTGGTTCATTTTGACAATTTGGTTTAAATATTCTAAATATACATACTGTATAAATATACAGAGTCTCCATTAAAGTGTTGAAATACACTAGGCAAAGTGGGATTTATAAAGTAGGACAAGATCAGCATAAATCCTTGTTATGTTGTGATGACGTTGCATCAAGGGACAATAATATAAAAATCATATTTTATTAAAAATAAATAATCTTATATATATATATACATACACACACACACACACACATATATATATATATATATATATATATATATATATATATATATATATATATATATATATATATACATACATACATACACACACAAACACACAGTGCTGGGTAATAACTGATTGATTACATGTCATCTGGATTACATATTCAGATTCCAAAAAGGAACTACATTATAGATTATTTTGTATCTTAAAATGCTACTTTTAATTAATTTAGACTTATTATTTAACAAATAATTGCTGTTCTATTGAACATTCTATTGCTCAAACAATCACGAATATATAAGGTAGCAAAACTCCAACACCCATAATGCACTTTGTCGTCCTAGGCCACTCCCAGTCTGTGCCTATTGGATAGGCTTGACCAGTGTCAAATCCATTTAGTGGGAGTGAGGTTTTATTTGGACAGGCTGCTGTGAAGACCTTTAAGTTTCTGAGTATAATGATATGACAACCGTTTTGGTCAAGTGAAATGGTAAAATGAAGTGACTATCGAAGCAGCTCTGGGGATGAAGTATCACAGGTATCAAGCGTGTAGCAGAAGAAACCACGCCATTCATTCTCATAGAGACACGCAGAACATGCAGACGACATATCTAAATAGTCTTTGTGATTTATTATACACAGACCTAATTGTGTTACGTGTCATCCGACGGACTTTTACTGACAAATAATCATGAAAGCGAAACAAGAAAGTGAAATGTACTTGTATTTGTGTTTTTGTAGTGCCATCAGTCAATAAGTACACCCATGTATTTGTTCACATACTGACAGATGTATCACCGCATACAAGGGTAAAGTGATTTATATAGGTATTTTAGAGCACCTTGATAGCTTCACCAATACTAATATCAACATCCTGCTGTTTACTACAGCCAATTTCAGAAGCCCATGTCACAATTACACACAGAGATGCCTGTCAGCGGTGACGAATGCCTTTCCTCAACCAAAGCATCTCTCTGTTTTAAATTAGGTGTACACTTTTTAAAACAATTTTTAATCTTTTGCCCCTTCAGAAAATATCATTTTAAGGAGTCTATCCATCAAAAACAGAAAAGTCAGAGACCTGTTGTGAATTAAGTTTACAGTTGTGCTCATTCACAAACGGAGACGTCCCGCAGGCTGTGGTTAACTTTTCCATCTTTTTCTTTTACACTCCAAAAAGTGTTCTCAATTTTTCAGTTCATCTGTTTTTTCAGGCAGAGGCGTCTATTAGACCTGATGACTGATGGGGGCTGGCTGTGGGCTGAACACTCGGGGTCACTGACAGAGAAATGATGGTGAAGAAGATGCACATCATAGTCTCTGAACAATTAAGCACAATCCATTTTGGGCTAAAAATGTAAATCTTTTACTAACCAGACAATAATGTGTTTTCAAAATAATGTTTATAATAATCACTCAGCCAGTGATTGGAAATGAATGACACCTGCGACACTCACCGGTCTCGAGTACAACGGAGGAGATTGGTAGGATACAAAAGAGGAGCGACGACAGTGAAGGACGAGAGAGGACCAGGACCAGTCGTCCGCAAGGGGCTGTCGTGCTTTTTTGTGTTTATTTGATTATTAGAGTCTTTGTTCAATTGTCCGTCTGACAAATATTGTTTTCTATTATAATTACATTGACTTCAGATTTCACACAGCGACTGTGTGCCGGTGCTTTTGTTTCTCAGGCAGAAAACTGGCCACCTCGTTCTGTTTGAAATGACACATCCTTTCAACACTTCACAAGGAAAACAACAAAGGTAGGACATCTAAACACCCTCGCGCTCGACGGAGAGAAAGCTGCTGCGGGGAGTCGTTTAAAACAAGATTCTGTTTCAGCTTATCGTCTGAAGTGAAGAAATCCTTGAGGACTCATTTCATGATCTATCCTCAAGGCCCCGGAGAGTCCCTCCGCTGAAAACACATCACGCTTGTAGAAAACGGTCATTAGATTGCCACTTTCTGCCAGCGTCAAACATCCGTCTGCTTTTAGCTGCAAGACTACTTCAGTGAGCTGTAATAAATTGTTGATGGTGTTCAGAAACAGAGATACATTTCCCTATATACGACACGGGTCTGTCTGTTCTCCTCACTCTTCAATTATTTCGGGAGACTATCTGTCGGACGGATTGGTTTATGCCAGTGCTCTGTGTTCTCCTCAGCTCGAGGTGAGCTGAGACCTGAAGATACAGGAACACAAGCCTCTGTCGGTCTCTGGAGGATGCGGTGGCACAAACGGCCGCGCGGCGTCAAAGCCGTACGGTCCCTGGGGACTGTTTGCTCACTTGTTTGCTGGTGGGATGGAAAGACCTGCAAAGCTATTTTGGGAAAGCACAGCAGTACTACTATGTGGAACATAGCTCAGCTAGTATTAGTTAAGAGTTAGTTACTAGCAGTTATGAACCAGGAAATTAATATTCACTAGTGTTCAAAGGGGTTTAAATGCTTCAAACCATTGAAGTGTTCAATTTGTGTTTAATTTCGGAAGAAAAAAAAATCAGTTCTAATTTTTTTAATTTACTTTTCACAACCTAATAAATCCCAATGGATAAAACAAAATCCTAGCCTACAATGTCCCAAAAAAATTAATCATAATTTTAATAATAATAACAATATTTATTTTATACATTTCTTATCAATGCCAGTAAAATTTACTCAATACCTAATTTGATTCCCCAGAAAAAAACTGCATATACCATAATAAACACACTACTTTATTTAGAAAGTTACATTTTAATTAAATAAAATTAGCAATGTTAACAGAAACATTCTGTAGGATGTCATAACATAAATAATGATAATAATAATAATCAAATAAATGGCATGTTTCTTTTACATAAAAATAAAATTAAGTAAAATAAATCAAAATAAATCTAACAAAATAAAAATAATAGAAGACAGGAACAAGTAAATATAATTTTTTTCTGACAAATATTATATATATATATATATATATATATATATATATATATATATATATATATTTTTTTTTTTTATTACATGTAATAATATAGCTGAGAAGTGAACTACTAGGAGCATTTACGAATCATAAAAAGGTATTTGTGCATTTCCCAGAATTAATTAATTAATGAGCTGATAAAAATAATACTTGAATAACACAAAACTTTAGTTAATGCACACTTTAAACCAAAATCTAAATACTTTTATTAGGCCAGTGGCTCCTGAACGTCCTTAAAAAGATTCAAGCATCCCGCTCTTCTTGGGCTGACTCCGTCCCGCAAAGCTTTTTGGTAATTAATGTGTCTGTCTGTCTACACCTCATAGTCAGAGAAAGATCAACTTTATGCTATGTGTGGGCCTGCTGCATCTCTGCAAGGGTCCCAAGTCTGCATTGCTTAATTTATTATTTTTTTTTTCATTTCTTTGAGTCTCCAGTGCTTGACAAAAATAAGCCCGATTTGTGTTCACATGTCAGACAAAATCATTTGACTAAATCAGTAAATCCTTCACAGCAATGCACGATTTCTCATATAGCATTATGTCAGGATAAGTCCCAACACGAGTCTTTCTCAGATGAACAACGATAAGTCTTTTTTGACAGTCATAGATAGACATATTTTAATCCATATAAAAGCCTTTAGTGTTGAGCTGCCATTCATCAGAAGCACTGAGGTGAATCTATACACACTGATAGCATTTAATGGAAATAAGTTCAGTACAATAGAGCAAATACTAAATGATCGCTCGCTGATAGAACCGCACGTCTGCTTGTGACAATTTCAGCCGTACCCCGTGAAATGACAGGACACGCTCGACTGAAAATGGCCAATGCATTTCAAGACCTCTGATATGACACTGGGCTGTTTCATTACGCTTCTCAATAAAACGTCTAAAAATAACGACACAAAAACCCGACGCTTGGAAAAAAAGAGAATATTTCTTTCATCACCAAACTATAACTTGATTTTCCACAAATCTGTGGCCTGGGAAAAGTGTGTTGTTTAAGCAAACAGATGATTATTTAACGTGAAAAAATAGCAAGCCTCGCTCAGACCTCTATTAAACCTTTAGAGCGCAAGCTTCACATAATTTCTCCAATAATGGGCCGTAGCCTAAAAAACTTGTTGTACGCTGATGATGCAACGGGGGGAAAGAGAT
Organism: Carassius auratus; assembly: GCF_003368295.1. Classification (NCBI taxonomy): domain Eukaryota; kingdom Metazoa; phylum Chordata; class Actinopteri; order Cypriniformes; family Cyprinidae; genus Carassius; species Carassius auratus. The sequence continues at coordinate 17,136,499 of NC_039278.1, read as the reverse complement.
ATTAAATAAATCTTTTCCTCCGAATGAGTTCTGTTTGCTGCTCTTCTCTCCTTCAAATAATCTTTATTAATTTTTCTTTCTTTGGTAGCATCTGTGCTTGCTTTAAATGATGAATTTATTTGTCAGTTTTTAATGTGATGAATGTGCGAGCGAGAAGCATCGATATTACAGCGAGCGTGTTGGTTGTGGAGATCTCACCGTAGACTTCCACCACGTTCACCCCATCACTGAATTAGGTTAAACCTTTGATTTATGTGCAGATTATGAGGTTAAAATACATTTCCACTGTGAAAAGAGAGAGGGAGATCCATCAGCGAGGATCAGAGAGTGTTTCAGGATCGCTGCATCACACTGTTTGACGTTTGAGGTGGAACACAAAAGAATCTTCTAGACTCTAAATATTCCCCAATTTAATCTCAGACAGCAGTAAGCACCTGAAGAGCCCCCCAAATAAAGACTAAATAGGACTTGATGTCACAATAAATCCATATTTAAACTCAAACCTTGTTTTATGCATCATGAAATCTTTTATAAACACCTCAATGGATAAAAAATTGAAATGAAAATGAAAAATGTCACAGAAGAAATATATGTATTCATGTTGATTTCATACAGTTATAAAATAATTTTTGAATTAAGGACTCAAAAGAGTCAAAATAAAATTTTAAAAGTAAAATGTAGCAGAATATTCTCTTTGTACACATACAAATCATTTGATGATTTATTGAAGCCAAACTATTTTGTCATGTAAAAAAAAAAAAAAAAGATAATTAACTGTAAAAATCTATCAAAAAGTGTGACAATGAGATTCTGCGGAATTCTGGCAAAAAGCTAAACTTGAAAAGGTGTCTGTTCAGATAAAGCTTAATCTCGGTCTGGCACAATTAATGGCAACTGCCCGTTTAATAAATGTTTGGGACTAAGTTCAATTATTTCAAACCAGATTAGTTCCTTCATCTCTAGTCTGAGGAAGCGTTTCTGCAGGCTGAAGGATCAGTGTTTGAGGGCTCCTGCGGCACAAGCACACAGTGGAGTTTGGGTTTTCTGCTCCGCTCTCCATCATGGTGGGACGCTGAGCTGCATCTGGTCAGCGTGACAGAAACAGGCCTCTGGCTGGAGCAGTAGATCGTCACACCAAAAGCACTGCCATAAAGCTCAACACATGCATTTGTTTATGTCTGCTGTGGGCAACTCATTTTCCACAATGCTGAAACGCCATCTATCTCCTTTCGTTCCTCCTGAAAAACAACATCAAGTGGCTTTTTCCTCCCTGTCAGGCATCAGGTCTGTTCGTCTCATTCAGGCTGGTACTACAGCTGGCAGAGAGCAAATTGCATGGACAGACACATCATGTAAATAAAAGGTCGGGAACAGAAAAGCAGCATACATTCAGCAAGACCAAATAATGCATACTATATCTGTGAATCAAGTCTCCAAACTAGAGTCTTCTCCTTGTTTAGCCGTCTGAAGCCCTAAACTCACCAAATTGCCCTTGTAACACAAGTTCACTAGTGCAAACACACTACAGCTGCAAACCCAGACAACCGTGCTGTCTGATAAAGATTGGGTATTGTCTGATGGTGAACAGACAACATTGTGTCTTAGACAAACATTTCAGCAAAGCTAGATCCTGGAATGGAACTTTAAGGAAATACATAATTGTCTAGGCGCTTAACTAACTAACTGGATTTATTGCTCAGCTTCAACCAAATAATATGATTACAAATTATGAAGACAGAATATACATTATGTTTTCTTTTTCTTAATATATCAAGGATGTTTATTGTACACTTCTATTCAAAAGATTGGGGTTGGTGAATTATTACTATTTTTATTTTTTCTTAAATGCACTCACTAAAGCTGCATTTATATGATCAAAAATACAGTAAATGGTAATATTTTGAAATATTATTTCAATTTAAAATAATTGTTTCCTATTATAATATATTGTAAAATGTAATTTATTCCTGTGCTACAAAGCTGTATTTTCAGCATCATTCCTCCAGTCTTCAGTGTCACATGATCTTCAGAAATCATTCTAATAAGTAGATTTAATGCTCAAGAAACATTTATTATTATTATCATCAATGTTAAAACAGTTGTGCTGCTTCATGTTTTTTGCAGAAACCATGATACTTTCCCAGTATTTTTGGATGAACAGAAAGTACAAAAGAACAACATGTATTTGAATTACAGACTGAATAAAAGTATTAATTCACTTTGTTAAAATGACTGTCCCCAAACTTTGCAGTGGTAGTGAAGCCTATATATTTTAGCAAGCAATAGCAACAAAAACCAAGGCTGTGTAAGATGATTATATGCTGTGTAAATCCCTGTGTGAACTCAGTGTCCCTCTCGTTCTCCTCTGGGAACTGAACCTACAACCTTTTGTGTTATCAGTCAGATGCTAAACCACTGCCTCCCTTTAAAAAAGCCCAGTGTCTCTCAGCCACTGCCGAATTCCCACTTATCAAAGTCACAAACGGACCACAATCAATCAGATTCCCCAGACACCGAGAGCCACATGCAGGTTTCGGCTCTGCTTTTTATTCCACAAAGAGGACGGACATGTCAGAAATCACAATGCAACTCAGATACTGTATCCTGTCATTTTATCAACACAAGACGCTCAGTAAAAATAATAATAATAATAATAATAATTACTCTAAACAGATCAGTGCAAATGCATCCTGTAAAAGGAAGGCGATACGAAGCCTCAAAACAGCAGCAGGACACATGGGGGAAATTGTGCGTAACCCACCTGAAATCGTGCATGAACCCTGTGATGCTGAGACCCCAGTTACAGAGCATGACCGCCATCTCTTTCCTCAGCATCCCACATGGATAGAAAGACAAGAAACGGATTTGACAGTCTTATTCGGGAATTATTGTTTCCTTGTTGGGAATATAAGGATTTGCTTTGGGATTTGTTTTTTTTCCACTGTCACACTTCAACAGACACTTTTCTTCCCTTTTTTAGAGGCATCAAAGCATTGATTTAACTTATACGCAGAAACTTAAGTGTCTAGAATTTAAAATATAAAGTAGAATTGTTCTGTTGGATGTTGAAGAATCAGCAGTTTTATTCGACGCACTTTAAGATGTTTTACTTAAGTCAATCATACTAAAACCAGAAAACTACAAGCACTATACACTTGTTTTTAAAGTTGAAAAAAGCACAATATCTACATATTTTAAATGTTTATTGTTGTTGTTTGCTTGTTTGTTTGTTTGTTTTTTGCAAACTTCTTAGATTCTACAAACTTAACACATCAGCTATGTTTTTAAACCCTTTAGTTATTATAGTTAACTAAAACCATTAAAAAACACACACACACACACAAAATAAAAACCTGCTACTACAGCATTTCAACATTTAGTTTAACTTGATGAACTAATATAACTAAAACCGAAATTAAAAAAACATAAAAACTGAATAAAAACATACAGACATAATTAAACAATTACTAATTGTTTTTTTAAATAAAACCATTGGAAGCAGTATAATGTAAAAAATACAAAAACTATAAACAGATTTGAAATGTTAATTGAAACTATAATAGTATCTCTCGATGATGTGCTAATCCAATCAACGTCTAAAACATCTCGAGCTTGCATCTTTATGATTAATCGATTGTCATAGTCCTCATTTGTAAAGCTTCTGCCAATGAATACATGTAAATGAAATAGAATCTAGTTATGTTCATATTATGTTCATAAATAGATGAAATATATTAAATTAAATTCAGTTAATTTCTAGAGTATAAATTATAAAACAGTAGCTCATATACACTGAGAAAACAACAGTAAACAATTAAATTAAACATTCCAATTTGAAGTAGAAAGTCTGAAATAGTATTTTCTAATAAAACACTCATTTTAAAAATCATATTTACAGTGTACTGTATGAATTGCATAATAAAATCATCAGAGCAGAGCACAGCATTAATATTTGACAAAACAACATTCATGCTAATCTTTTCTCATCAGAAATGTGTCGATCATGCAGGGAAAAGAAGAATCACTCTTCAAGCTAGATTTTATTGATTTAACACCGTACAAAGGGTCTTTGAGAAACTGTCTGACTAAAATTGATTTAATTTCTTACATAGATTGCACAGATCCGCTGATAAGTATTCCAACAATGTTCTGGATTAAGGGCCAATCTAGAAAATTACACAGCGGAGAACTAAAACTCTAGATGAGAAGGCACTTAAAATAACTTTTTGTCTCTTAATGTTTTTCCTTGCACTTGTCCTCCAGTCAGCATGAATGTGGAATTAATTCAGTAAATCTGTTAATGCACTTCAGAATAAAATCAAATCAAATATGGTAAACTTTCACAATGTGTTCCTTCATAAAATTATCGAAATACATTATATTTGTAGTTATGTCTGATGATATTTTTGTTTTTTATAAAATGTAAAAATGTGTTATTATTGTGCTCTGTCTTCATAATCACTCCCTCTTTCTCCCTATTAGTACACTCTATGTCAACATCATGACAAAACATATGTCTCTGGCATTTTTTACACCAGAATATGCACAACAATCATCACAACAGAGAACAATGACTCCAGCTTTATATTGCACTTGCACAAAAGCTCCAGTACTTTATAAGGCATGTAAAAAATGCTTTTCGACAGGGATTTTCAAAGGACTTTTGTGCAGGTTAATGGAACAATTTGACAAAACAGCCACTGCATCAGCAGTAATGCACCGATCAGCACAGCATTAAACAACACAGTTATTTTGAATTTCAAACACGCGTCTCGTCATTTAAGAGCTCAAAATAGGTGCCTTGTTTTCTTTTGTCACTGCAACTCGTTCAGTCCACATTTCTGCCGAGAAGTCTTTGAAAGCATCAGGTGTTAAATTAAAGGTGAATTTGAAAGGTTTATTTGTTTTATATTGCGTAAGGAAGACCAGGGCAAGTTGTCACCCTTTTTACTTCAGTAAATATTTCTCAAGAAAGGTTTATTTCTGAAAGTCAGTTTCTGTAAAGACACAAAACTTTTAGATATTCTATTATATATTTGGAACATATTCACCTAGTTTACTACAAGCTAAGACGCGTATTTATGCTCAAAATGATTGTCTCAAAATCTCTGAGATAAAGCCATTGTGACGACTTCCCTGCGTGACAACTAGCCCCGGTCTCCTCCCTTCAGTTCTTCAGCTCTTGTTTGGCACCACAATTCTCGTCTCGGGTGTTTTTCGGACTGCCTTTCTTGCTTTCTCTCACCTCAGCAGTCTTTACGCTGTATTGAACCGTTTGTGACAGTGACTGGAGAGGCAGAAACATCACACACACAGTGTGTTCTCTTAGTGTGTCTGAGCGAAACATTCGTGTCCAGCTGCAGCCTCAGCCACACGCAAACCCTCTCCCTGAGATCAAAAACATGCTATGGCTGGAAAACTCACGTATCCAGGGACTGGATAAGGTCACAGGGTCACAACTGCTTCCTGTCCTCATAGTAAACAAATATGATATGACAATAAAACAGAGGTTGACCACTGACGATTGCAATATTCCACAGCCTGGGTTTCCAATAATGCTAGGCGCTAATGCTGGGAGTCTGTGGACTGCTATTGAACCATAGTAATTTCTTTGAAAAACTAAATAAATCTATTTTATGATATATTTTATGATCAGGTTGAGATTGAGATTATTGTGAACATATCAGCTGTTATTGACAGCAACAAAAACACTTTATCTATAAATTAAACTAATTTAGAGATGTACAAATGTTTATGAATATGAATCAGATATTTGAGGTCTCTTATTGTCTTCTACTATACAATAGAATAGAATAAAATAAAAGATTCAATTCATAGTATGAATTTACAATATATTTGTATATTTTAATTCATACTATATTTCATAATAAATTATACAAATGAAATGTTTCAAGAAAATGAAAGACTTACTGACAGCAACTAAAAAACCTATGTATTAGTTATGCTAATTTAGAGATGAATAACTGTTTATGAATCTGAATCAGGCATAGAATAGAACAGTATTAATTTCTATTACATTTTTAAATGTATATTTCAGAATAAACAAGAATATGTAAATGTAAAAATGTAAACATTTAATTAGAATTAAAAAAGAATTACTGACAGCAATTAAAATACTTGTTTTATTAAATGTATTATGTATGTATTATTATTATTATTATTATTATTATTATTATTATTATTATTATTATTAAATGTATGCATTATAGTGTATTTAAACATTATTTTTAAATGTATGCATTACTAAACTCATAGAAATATCAATTTAAAGTGAAAGATGAATTTGTTTTAACAAAATCTCCAAATATCAATGAATCTGATTCAAAGATGTTCACAGTAGATTAAGAAAAAGGAATAGAATTAAAAGGATGCATTTATATTATATTTGTAATTATATGTTTATATTCATATATACACACACATCTCAATATACAGATGTGTTTAATATATTGTCAGTTATAGTATATTTTATAACAAATTATATTAATTAAATATATCCATGTAATTATGATGCTGTCAATACATTGATAATGAATGTTTTAGTGGCTATCCAATCACACTAAAAGGTAAATGCACATTTTATGAACAAATACCTTTGATTACGCATGAGATAATGTGCTGACATCATCAGACTGTAAAACCATTATTCAATTATTCACATGTAGTTGTATTACAATGAAACCAGGACACCGTAAAAGATGTCAAAGGAACTGTGACTGAGAAATGATGGCAACACTTGTTTAGCATATTGTGATGCTTGTTAATATACATATAATGTGTTAATTACTCAAATAAAATAAAAAAGGAAAAAATGTCTAGTGGAAAATGAATAAAGCTTTGATTTTCTACACAAATGCAGGATTATTCATTTTGAAAAATCAGTTATAATGAGGGAACAACCTCACAGCCGGACGGAGCAGACAGGATACTGCGAACTTAACAAGACAACATTGCACAGCATGTGTGCGTGTGCGTGTGTGTGTGTGTGTGTGTGTGTGTGTGTGTGTAAAAGAACAACTCAAAAGATAATCTGATGTTAGATATGATGGGCTGTACATCATTAAAAACAGAATACATGCCCCAGTTCAGTTCAACAGTTCAGTTCTTGGCAATTTAATGCTCAAATATATAGGATTACTGTATGATATCACTTAGGAAAATCACATGTAGTGTTATCGCACTGATGAGCCCAGCAGAACACAGAATAAGTGACAGGATCAGTTCAGTCTCAATGACAGATCCAGGCAGTGTGGTCCCTCTTTCACCGTAACAGATCAGCCCTCACATACATCTATAGGATTGTATGATTTAAAAGGACTTTCTATAAGCATAATCGTTTTTTTAGCACATGCACACATGCATGTCACTCTCAAATAAAGTTTTCCTGCCATTTGCACCGATGCATACAAATACTTTATTGCCAAGTATAACTAAAAAGAGACCGGGGCTAGTTGTCACACTTTTAACTCCAGTGAATTTTTCTCAGGTTTATTTTTTTAAAGTCAATTTATTATTATTATTATTATTATTATTGGACAGGAAAAAATACAGTTCGCTGAACACACATTGACCTTTATTGATAGCGGGGCATGTTGTGACGCTATGTAGACTGAGTAACAATGGAAACCTGCCTTTAAACAGCTTATTATAAGCTTTCCAGTGGAATTCAAATCAAATAATGCAAAACTAGAAAATGCAACATAAAAAGATATTAAACTACTGCAACATTTAAACAACTTGGGACAACACGCCCCAGTTAGATACTTAAAAATACCCTTGTCCTGATAAACATAATTCAAATCTATGTACATTATATAGCTGGCTTTTATTTAAATGTGCGTCACTGTTGTTTTAATATGTTTATCTAACAGCTGGAATGAAAATATTATGATAAAGAAATTTTAGTTTGGAGGACAGGATAAAAATATCCTGTTATAATTGAAGGCGTCCTGCTAGATAAAACACATTGGAACTTTACACTCAAAATCATATAGGTACCGAGATATGAACCTTGTTACTACTTCCCCTTGTGACAACTAGACCCGGTCTCCCTTTATATATATATATATATATATATATATATATCATCTGTCATCTGAAAGCAAGATAGCATAAATCCCCATCCATATGATGCACACACACACACACACTTACCTTCATTACTAGACGTTCCTCTGGAGCCCAGGACCTGCATTGATATAGTCCACACTAAGAGGGGCAGCAGCCCTGGATCTGATGCCATCGTGCAAATGTGGACTCGGTGCACGGGGAGAAATCTCTCTCTCTCTCTCTCCCTCTGTCTCTCTCTCGCTTGCTCTCCCCTCTCCCTCCCTCTCTCGTTCTTTGCCAGTGTAGAATCAGACCAGTAGTCTCTATCAGGAACTGCTTTCAAAACTGCCTGCCTGCACTTGGGCACATGCAACACCACCAGGAGCAGTACGGGGGCGTGTCCAGCGCTGCATGTTACAAAGAGCAGCCAATCAGAATGCAGTGTATGGAATATGCACATCCCTAGTTTTACATGCAGCACACCTCCTATGTCTCATCTGCCGCCACATTCCTATGCATATATTTACTGATTACTATTGTTGGTTTATTGATTTATTTTTGTACATTTTTGCTATCATATATTAAAATCCTTTTGTTTAAAGAAAATAAGGAAAACAGCTTTTTCAAAACAAATTTTGATTTCCTTCTTTATATAATGGTCAAAATGATATATAATCATCAAAGAAAAGATTTTTCTTTAAGGAAAATATAACAATCAGATTACAAGAGAACACAAAATGATTTGTGCTGAGTTTATTCAGTCATATTAAATATGTATGACTTGAATTATTATATTTTTTTTATTATTAATTTAGGGGATTACCAAACAAAACATTTTATACTGGTTTGAAAATATAATATAGAAATGAATATTTTAGAATTATAGAATTAAATGCATTTTAGAAATGTAAATTTAGTAATAAAATTATAATAAAAAATTACACACTCACACACACGCGCGCGTATATTGTCAAGTCAAGTTGCCAAAAAAATTATTTCCTTAACATGAGGGAATATTTTTTTTTTTTACCTTTATGACATCATGTTTTAAAATACAGTATTTTTTTCCCCAAAATACAGTACTTTTGTATTTATATAATGCTCAACAGTACTGAATAACATAATATTACCAACAATTTTATATGAATTTTAATAATCTCAGACTGATGCTGTGCATCGGATATGTTTATCAAATATCCTTCCTCTCTCATTTAAGCAGATAAAAAAGTAGGACATTCAATTTCAGATCAGCGTGTTATTATTTATGAACAAGAGGCCACCTCTGTCACCATCGTTTGATGTATTTTATGATTTAATGCTTCAGGTGCAGATAAAATGATGTCTGCATATCGGTGCAGCTCCATCTCTTCTCAGAGCATTTCTCATGGCAATATCTGATTCAGTCAGATTCAGTCAGACCCAGACCAAACTGGGGTCACTATTTGCTTTCCTGACATTGATTCAACTTAATCCATAAAAGAAATCTCCATTTCTCACAACAGAATACTGTTTTTCTGCTAGAATCCCTCGCCTAAAACTGCATCAACATGTTTTCGATAACCAATTTCATTTTTTTGCTGAAATACACAAACCTTTTAGCCATGGAAAATATATTTGTCCACATTATGCCAATTTGCAATATAAATAAATTCTCAAATGTAAACAATTTTATGGGTTTCTATGTGACCAGCTTATATAGAAATTTGGTAACAACCCTGAAATCATGGTTTTGTAAGTGTTGGAATATGCATTAATGATCCTTTAATAATCATAAAGAATATTTAAGGGATATTTTGCATAATCGTGGTCATTTGTTTTAAGTTTTTTTTTTTTTTTAAACATTCTCCTGACAACTAAAAAAATACTGATTTGCATTGAAATAATTGGTAATACTTGAATGCATTGGCTAACGTGAACTAAAAATTAGAGCATGCATTACATAGGGCATGTATTAATCTTTGTTAATATTAGTTAATAAAAATATATTTGTTCATTGTTAATTTGTGTTAGTTTACAGAACATTAAGTAATGTTGTAGAAATTTTGATTTGAATGTATACATTTTGAGTTAGTATCTTTCATACTAACAAATGTAATTAACTAATGTCAGTAAATGAAATCTACTGTCAAATGTAGCTCAATTACAAAACTATGCAAAAAGAAAGTGCATGAGTTACATGAGAGATATGAAACTTAAAAGTCTGTTGCCTGGACAATGGTTATTATATAATCTAGTATTCCTTAGAGTCATATTATGTAATTAGTAGAATTACTTCTAACCATAACTGGAATGATTTGTTTTATAATAAGCATTATAACATGGAAGAATGTTTGTCAAATGTCATTAATAAAAGTTTAAAGTAAAGCAGTGATAGCATAAACCAGTCCAGCTCCATCTCTGGCTCTGCAGCTGGGCAGGAGAAACAGACAGAAGAGAGAAGGAAAGACACTGGGGGGATTCGGAGCCAAAGTGAGGGTCTGCATCCCGCCTGCCAATGTCTTTCCTGCTCAGGCTGAGAACACAGGGAAGATGTTGTGCTGGTCACAGCTAGCGCTGTTCAGTCCCTCTTGTGAGGAAGAGGAGTCTATGAGCCTCTGTTTGTAACTCCAGCCCAATTTAGATCTTATATGTTATTCAAATGCTAGTACTGCTCAGTTATTATTATACTTAAAATTAAAACAACAGTTTACTCAAAAATAAACATTTGCAGAAAATATACTCATCCTTGGGCCATCCAAGGTGTAGATGAGTTTGTTCCTTCCTGGAATCATGTTTAGAGAAATTTAGCATTACATCACTTGTTCAGCAATGGATCATTTGCAGTGAATGGGTGCCATCAGAATGAGAGTCCAAAACATCAAAATAATCCACAAGTAATCCACATCACTTCAGTCCAATAATTATCATCTTGTGAATATGTTTACAATACACAAACTCGTCATTTTTAACAGCTGATTGGAATCTCATTCTGACGCAGTGGTGGACAGAAACGGAGTAGCTTTACTTCGTTACTGTACTTAAGTACATTTTTTAAGTATCTGTACTTTACTGGAGTAGTTTTATTTTGAGTAACTTTTACTTTTACTTCACTACATTCCAAAGCATAAGATCGTACTTTTAACTTCACTACATTTCATAAAACATATCGTTACTCCCTATAATATATCACGTGCTCCGACACATAGAAGCGGTGTCTGATTCATCATGACCGAACTGAGTCTTTTCAAAATAAACTTTTAAATCGGATCGCGAATTCACTGATTCAAATGAACCGTTTAGTGCGAGTCTACAGAAGAACTGGGAGATCTTGTGAGCGCGTGCATCTGATGTTGCTAAAAGTAAGTTATTAATGTCGAAATTTAGGATTAGAATTATTGTAACTGAAAATCATATTTTTTTATTATTTATTTTATATATTTTATTTTGATAATTTAGAATTATTACTGAAATACAACCTTTTTTTGTTTCAAACAGTTCATTGAACAATAATAAATGAAGTAGGCTACTTGAAGCTGACAATGAAGTAAATGTATAATAATTAACAAAGATGATTAATTTAGCGCTGTAAACGCGCGTGTGAGGGGCGGAGACGCGCCGTGGAGTGTCAGATGCACATGAGGACCAAACACAGCAGAACTGTAGGAAACTTCACTCCTCTTATTATTTCTCTTTTACTATAGAGATTTATTTTTAGATACCTGATCTGAGTCTTTCATAGGGTTGTAGAGTACGAGTTATTAGAGAAATAGAATTATTTTTTACATTCTTTGGTCGAAGTTTTCAGATCGGCAATTCGGAGCCTGTTCGCGACTCTGTTGATTCAGATCGCGACCTTGAAGCCTGTTCGCGACTCGGTTGATTCAGATCGGCACTTCGGAGCATGTTCGCGACTCGGTTGATTCAGATCGGGACTTCGGAGCCTGTTCGCGACTCGGTTGATTCAGATCGGCACTTCGGAGCCTGTTCGCGACTCGGTTGATTCAGATCGGCACTTCGGAGCCTGTTCGCCACTCGGTTGATTCAGATCGGCACTTCGGAGCATGTTCGCGACTCGGTTGATTCAGATCGGCACTTCGGAGCATGTTCGCGACTCGGTTGATTCAGATCGGGACTTCGGAGCCTGTTCGCGACTCGGTTGATTCAGATCGGGACTTCGGAGCCTGTTCGCGACTCGGTTGATTCAGATCGGGACTTCGGAGCATGTTCGCGACTCGGTTGATTCAGATCGGCACTTCGGAGCCTGTTCGCCACTCGGTTGATTCAGATCGGGACTTCGGAGCATGTTCGCGACTCGGTTGATTCAGATCGGGACTTCGGAGCATGTTCGCGACTCGGTTGATTCAGATCGGCACTTCGGAGCCTGTTCGCGACTCGGTTGATTCAGATCGGGACTTCGGAGCATGTTTGAGATTTTTTTTAAATTCAGATCTCGAAGCAGGAAGTGTTTGTCAAACAGTTAATTGGTGATAAATGAATATTTGGACTTGAGGCTTTTTTTTACCTGTCGATTCATCATGTACATGGACCCACACACAAAGGTGGACACACTCTAGCCTTAATCATCAGTAGGGCTCTAAACTTTTCATCCACTGTTATTAAGGACGTAGTGTCACAGATCGCAAGAGGTGAAGACTCAAGTGCAGGCAGATGGGAAGACTTTATTTATACGTCACCAAAATAAACAAAAACACACCTGAAACAAGAGGAGCGTTCAAAGTTATGATACATAGACGGCACCCATTCACTACAGAGGATCCATCAGTGAACAAGTGATGTAATGCTACATTTCTCCAAATATACATCTCAGATGGCGTAAATATTCATTTTTTGGCTGAATTGTTCCTTTAATGATTTGAACAAACATCTGACTCCAAGTATTAAACTTCAACGTGTAACTCATACCACAACATTTGTGCTACAGGTGTGGTTTGCTGTTCATTTTTAGTGATCAGACTTCAATGATCTATGCCTGGCAGACATTAAACCTTCCCAGAAATATTATAAAAGTGTCACGTTGCTTGGCAACAAGAAACAAATTTCTGAGAATGTGAAACATCAACTTTAAACTAGATGGTAGCATCTGTAAATGTGCAATAAGCGGCACTGGTCAGATAGTTATTTAGCAAAATGTATATAATATATATATTGTCATATATAGGGCCCTATCTTGCACCCAGCGCAATTGACTTTGTACACCGACGCATGTGTCATTCCTATTTTGCACCCGCGCAAAGCGCGCTTTTCCCTCCACAGAAGCACGTCGCTAAACTAGTGAATGAACTTGCGCTCCCTGGGCGGATCAGCGCAAAAAAAGAGGCGTGTTCCGGCGCAAACAATCCCTGGTGCTATTTTGCTGTTCCATTAAGCAATTGCGCCACTGACCAGAAAAAACCTAGTCTAAAGTCAGTGGCGCGTTGCGCGCTGTTCATTATGCTATTTTAAGGGCGCATGCTTGACCTTAATGTATATAGCGTGCACAACGCGCATACACTTTGCTCATATAATCTACACAGATTTTTATTAAGATTCATAAATTGTTACACTAAAAAAATATTAACACATGAGATGACGGAAATCATTGTGGTGTGCCACGAAGATGTGAAAAAATAGGCATAAATCTTGCTTACAAATTATTCAGGCTAATTGTAGTAATTAAGGATCAGACCTGTTTGCCCAATAGTGGCAAGACATATATGTATATAAGGACATCTGACAAATTGGTTTGTCCGTCAAGAACCAGGAAAAAAAATCGATGAAACAGTTGTGGCTATTTCCTCCCACGCCTGTTTAACCGACGCTATTTTGGGTGGGTTTCTCCCATCCCCATACAACACAATTTCTCTGTCTTTCATTGCTTTTACAAGAACATCAGTCTCCTCGGCTGTGAACCGCTCCTGGCGTGCGCCTGGTAAATACGCCATAATAATAGCAATCCATAATGGAACTTGCGCACCTGCTTTTAAAGGGAATGTTGGATGACGCTCTGATTGGTTTATTTCACGTTACGCCCAAACCACACCTATGAATAATGAAGCTACTTCAGACCCACCCATTTTAGATTTGCGCCGGGCGCAAGAGCCATTTATCCCGCCGGGAAAATAGCAACAGCGCCGAGACCCACCCACAAACTCACTTGCGCTTCGCGCTTTGACACTTGCGTTTCAGATCGTTTAAATAGGGCCCATAGTGTTCCTGTAGCTCAACTGGTAGAGCGTTGTGTTAGCAAGCAAGCTAGCACAAGGTTGGGGGTTCAATTCCCCGGGAACACATGATAGGTAAAAATTGATAGCCTGAATGCACTGTAAGTCGCTTTGGATAATCAGCATATTAGCATGGTTTCTGAAGAACCCTGTAACACTGAAGACAGTAATCATGCTGAAAATTCAGCTTTACATAATTATTTAATTAGCTTTACATAACAGGAATAAATTATATTTTTTAAATGTATTCAAATAGAACAGTTATTTTAAACAATATTACTGTTTTAGATCAAATAAATGCAGCCTCGGTGAGCATAAGAGACATAAGAGATCATAAATCTAACCAACCTCAAACTTTTGTACAGTATTATACAGTATGTTCATTTAAAACTATGTATTATGACAAAGGGGAAAAAAAAAAGAAAACAACATTATTACATAACACACTATCTTCCAGGCCAAAATGCAGGGAACAATACTTTTTGCAGTGTTTAAGGCTCTTTCCTCTATATATTTTCCTATTTTAGGGCCAAGAACTTCTATTGTGTCTCTGCAGTGCGCAAAATAGAGCAGAACATTTTAAGGATGGGTGACTAAATCATACGGCTTGATTTCATATTCTATTTTATTACATTCCTTTATGCATTTAGCACTAGAATATCCAGATAGTGTTCAGATTAAAATGAATTCATTTCCTCAGCAGTGTGCTTTTAGACGCACTAGCGTTAAGGTTTTACCAGCAGAGGCTTCTTTCGCTCTTTAGTTCCTAATCCTCAGGAGACGAGAGCAGCCCGGCATCTGAGCTTTACACCAGACGTGGAGCAACACCCACACAAATGATGCTACCTAAATACTCAGACACGCCACACGAACAATCAAATGATTAAAGCCCATGATTACATTTCAACATCAAAGCTGCTTTAGCGCTTCCTGCATTATGGACGTGTTCAATGGTTGTTTGATATATAAATACATATATTTCTACACTATTATTGCTTTGATGAGCAGTCATTGACGCTAAATATCACCTGCATGATTTCTGAGTTCTCAGCAACTTTGCAGAAACTAATGAAACTTTTTTTTTTTTTTTTATCAAAAATACAGATGTGCTCAAATCTCCACATATGCTGGTTTATAATTATTTCAGGTTCTGACTGATTTTAATTCAAAGAAAAACAAAAAACAAAGCCATTTTGTTCCATTTCAATGACTGAACATAAAGAAAGCATATATGACAGGTATTCTCAGAAAAAGAGAGAGAGAGAGCGGGAGAGAGAGAACAAGCGATGATGCAATATAACTTGTAATCAGTTTAAACCATATGTCTCTCTGCTCAAAGGCAAATCCTGTCATTAAAATCAAGAGTATTTCATTTCTTACTGATTGCAGCTCTTTGTTTTCTAAAAACTGTCAGTGGGACATCATTAAGGAATGATCAAAATTAAACGCGACAGTTCGCTCTGTGGAAGAAACACTGTGTGCTTCTGTGAAGAGGAGCTGAGGAGAACTGAGATAGTGGAAGGGATCACACATCGATGGATCATACGGGCCTGAAACCTTCACCACAACATCTCTCCCAAATTTCTCTCTTTCCTCACAAGGCTATTGACGTTTCCCAGAACATACGGATGTAATCTCCAAAAAAAAAAAAAAAAAAAAAAAGAATGTCCAGGTCATATTTTACACACACACGAAAAAAAAAGAAAAAAGATATATTCATATATATATTCAAATAAGTTCAACTTTCAACTTTTAAAGAACTCGTGTTTTTAAGTCAGTATGATGTAATTTAAGTTTAAATGACATTCACAGTTAAGTTGATTGTACTTAAAAATTTAAGGCAGCATGTTTTTTACAGTGAGGTGTTAAATAGAAAGAAAGAAAAAATCTTCAATGAGAATCTAATTTCTTATTTACATTTTTTCATTTTTGGAATAAAAAATATCACACAGGAATGTTGTAGACAACTTTAGCAACATTGACCTACTACAATGAACTTTTCTTTGGCCGTATCCCTCAAGCACCCAACTGTCCGCTCTCATCCTGATGTGCCTGCACTAACCAGCCTCCAAGTGTTTAATCAACCCCTACATACTGCAGCATGAGAAGCACTGCTGGGGAACTGACGTGCATGTGCACTTGATGGACGCTCAGGCAGCGTGGTTAGCACACGTCAGCCTTGAATTACCTGCTTGGGTACCCTGCAGCCTGCCATTTTGTGGCACTGTGTGGCAGCAGATGGTGCGGGTCACTACACGGGTCCTGGACGCAGAGTGACTGCTATATATAAACCTGCTTGTGTAGTCTAATGGATTCACCAATTTATGGAGAAAACATAATAAATGTAGTCAGTATTGCAATGAATCATGCTCGTGCCTAGAATGTGGATAAAATTAATTTATTTTATGAAAAAATGGTATTGGTATTAACAAAATGCTGTTCTGTGTTAACACATCATGGCATGCATTGTTGTCTGACGTCATCTGCTATTGGCTGGACTTGTTGTTCTCTTGTTGCTATTACATCATCGCTTTGCTCTTTTTTACTGAGACAAACTCACAGACAAAGACTTTTCTGGATGTTTGGTAACTTTAAATTGATAGTTTACTGCAAAATTAAATTGGTATATTATATTACTTCATTAGATATATTCACTGCATGCTTTTGTGCCTTTTTTGTACATCATTGTACAGAAAACAGCAGCCATGTACTTCAGTATCTGGAAAAAAAAATAATTATATATATATATATATATATATATATATATATATATATATATATATATATATTCATATGTGAACATAAAATTAAGTGAATATGGGAGTAAAATGTGTTATTTCTCATAAGTTATAGAAGCTTCCTCTGCAAAACATATGATTGTTATCTTACTAAATAAATAAATAAATAAATGTAATGCACAGAAAAAAAATGAAGGCTATATATTTATACTATTTGTTTATTTATATAAATATAAAGAATTATATAATGTAATAGTATAAAAATAATAATTCATTTTTCAAGAAATATTAGTATACACATTTATTTAAAAATATACACATAAAATATAAAGAGCAGCCATATTCTTTAGTCTTTCTTCCATATTATATAATAAAAATGAAAATATATTTACTAAAATTTTATAATTTTTTTATCATTATATGTTTGCATTAAGTACATTTGGGGATAACATATGCTATATAAGCTTCCTCTGCAAAACATGTCAATAAATAAATAATTAAAATATATAAAAGATTATATAAAATAATTTATGTATATGAAATATTATATTCATAATATATAATATGTATTTTAACAATTATCATTATAATTTTTATAATAATATTTATTCTTAGTCAAATAAAAGAAGTAGCAATATTCAAAAAGAAGAAATCATATGGATTTGGAGAATTAGTACACTGACAACTGTTTTTTTATTTTTTGGCCGAACTATCCCTTTAACAGTGGCCAGAGGGCATGGGAGAATGTCACAATGAAGATGGCAGCTGTATGGTGGCCGGTGCTCCAGATGGAGCGTGCGCTACAAAGGAGAAGCCTGCTCTCATCAAAGGCTAATGTGAAGTTTTAATCAAACGCCAAAGACCGGAAGGATGGAACAAACAAACGGGTCAAATTCAGTTCAGACAGCCACTCAAAGGCTTCCTAAATTTGCCGCCAACTTCAAACACACCAGCAAATCACTTTCTCCATGGCAGGATTCACAGCCAGTTTTAGGGTAATCACATTGGGAAGCCCTGCAGCTCTGCTCACCATGACAAGGATGCAAAAATCACCAGAATCCGCTATGCCACACAAAACACAATGAAGAATAGTGAAAAAACACCTTTTTGGCAACTGCTTTAACAAAAATGTAAATGAGCTGATTAAATGAGCAAATCTTTTAATTTCACACAAATTCCGACTTGTTTGTTCAAAATATGGAAAACATCACATTTAAAAGAAGCAATCTTTTAGTGTATATTAATCACATCATTATAAATCAAATTAAGAGGGTTTTATAATGAAAATGGTTTGCTGGTTTAATGGTCTCCTGGCCTTGTCAAGCAAATTTGCTGGATTTATAGGGCTTTTTTCCTGTGACAATTGTCAACTGGTCAGATTGACAGACCAGATTAAACCAGCTTTAAAACTTTAAAATATTTATTTATTTTACAGGGAAATCAGATCTTGTGAAATGAGAGTCATGCTTATTATTAAAAATAGTATAAAATACAATCTCTAAACATGTTTTAAAAAATTGAATTGATTAGAAGTCACTATTGGTTAATTTTAGACTAATTTAATCTACTGTAGTTTTATTAGTATAGCTAATATAAACTATAGCTATACTAATTAAACTACAGTAGATAAATTATATATTTTATATATATATATATATATATATATATGGGATTTTAATTCCTATTTTTACCAAGCCTCCATTCCTCCACTTCTCATAACTGCTTATCAAGCAATTAATGTGTATAAAGTAAAATGCTAAAATGACTGTCAACTGCCCTTTAAAACATAAACAGCGTGCTGTGAGTGAGGTAAAAATACACTGTGAGTCACAGACCCAATGCAGAATATCAGCAGCTCTTACCAGCGATGACAGTTTGAGAACATCCAAAGCGACATTAATTACGTTCCTGACAGCCGAATCAGCAAGTGTGATCAATGTGACATTCAAAGTTAAGCCCTCTGCAAAAATCACACACCTCCAGCATCTCACATTATAGGCCGAGCATGAAGTGTGTAGATGGTCATGACAGGTTACCGCCCGCTGATCTTATTATGTTGTCTTCAGCTCTGGAACCATAGCGAGAAGACTTTGCTTATTCCGTCAGAAATGAATCATAAGCCAGTCTTTGTTTCTCGCTAATGGGCGATACTTACATTTTTGAGTATCTTGAAAAACAAAACTTCTCCAAACTATGTCTCATAGGTGATAAAAGATTCGTCACGAATGTGAAGTTAAACCTTTCAACACTTATAAATAAGGAAAAGGGAATTAAAGGGACACAAAACATTATCTTTATCTCTATCATTTAATACCAGATTATTAAAAAAAAAACATGGATTTCTTTAAAGTTTCCCTAATTGAAGAATCACAGTACATGCTGCTGCAATCACATCTAAACTGTTTGCTTAAGGCTAATTCATACAGTAGCTGTCAATGAAAATAAGCTGAATTCTATGGCTTTATTAAGTTTTCTCTTTGATGCATATTAATGAGTATCTTCACTGTACATTTTTTTTGTTATAAAACAAACTTTTTGTTGAAATGTGAATAAACCTCCCAGCAAACGAGTCTCTCTTTCTGACTAAGCCATCGATGGGGAAAGTCATAAAGCAGCTTATCTCTCAGATTTTCTCTTATTTAATAGATTTTTTTTATCTCATTGTTTTGCACATTTGTATAGACTCATTCTTCTGCATTTCCATCTAAGCACTTAAAGTTGTTTTTATGAGTAATATACATTGTTAGCTACAGTTTTTTTTGTAAATTAATGGTCCACTAGCCTGATTGGATCAAATCAAGAGTATCAAACTCCTCGCCCACTCTCACCCTCACTTTCGATCCGCTTCATCCTCTCTATTTTTAATTCTATTAGAGATGGTGAAAGATTGCCTTATCTCCCTCAAAGGCATGGAAAGCCGCCTTGCGTGAAAGTGCCAGGATTCAAAATTCAAAGTAGTGATTAATGTGGTCATCCTCCTCATAGACTGTGAAAATCAGCTCCCGGCTCTACTGAACGTGACACTGCGCTCGTGAAGAATCCTTACAAAACTTTAAGAGTAGTCATGTGTGCTCGTCTGCTAACACCGTTCCCCTCATGGATTTAGCTCACACCTAGGAATTTAGTATTCAGTGTAACGCAAGACTTCAAGGCAAAAAGTCCAAAATTAACACCCGCTAACAGTATGCTAAAAGTGAGTAAAAAAATAAAAAATAAAAAATAAATAAAAGGCTGACGTGAAAAATTATATATATATACACATACAAAAACTATAATCTTGGAGACTGCTATCAAGCCACTGGTGCTTCTCTTACCTTCAGTTGTTCAATGTTTTTTTTTCTTTTTTTTCTCTTATATTCCTCATATTCGGCATCAGAGGTGATGCACCTTGAGAGAGAAGATGATTAGGGGTTAATTATCACTTTATCAGAAGCAGAGACATGATGCCTTGTTATGAAGTATGACCACTAAATGGCTTCCTAATTATGATTAATAACTCTGAGATGACACTCCGGCTTCATATGCATTCATCCAGGTTAAGAAAGACAGTTTCAATTAGCTTTTTTAGGACAGAATCACACTTTTACTTTAACTAGTTATACTGATAAAATGAGCTGGGAAACTTTGAGTCCTTTTGGGAATAGTGCTCTCATTGAAGAAATGGTTCTGCATGCTAAAGCCTATTATTACTGAACAAACCTTTAACTCTAAGGCCAGATATATACTCGACCCAAGTAAGAAAACTTAAACACGAATGCTTGACCAATGCATTACAAGCACACATTCTCCAGGAAGACGAACTGGTGTTGTGATAAGAAGCCTTAACACAGGTGCAACAGAGCTACATTGGCAGCAAAGCAAACTGGATATGATATTATTCATTTAAATAATAAGTTTTCCATGTCTCCTTAATCAAACTAACCTGATTCAGATCCTCAGCTTATAAGTAGAAACTGCAAGACCTGAAATGGTTGTGTCAAGACAAAGGAGAGAAGCAAAATGTGCAGTGCTGGGAACCACTGGGCTAGAGCAGGGGTCACCAAACTTGGTCTTGGAGGGCTGGTGTCCTGCAGAGTTTAGCTCCAATTTGCCCCAACACACACACCTGTCTAGATGTTGCAAGTATACCTATTAAGACCTTGATTATCTGGTTCAGGTGTGTTTGATTAGGGCTGGAGTTACAATCTGCAGGACACCAGCCCTCCAGGACTGAGTTTGGTGACCCCTGGCTTAAAGCATGAGAAACAAATGAAGAAAAACATTTCTGAAAAAATAATAAATAATAATATTAATAATAAATAAATGTATTCATGTTTTATTCTATGTCCTTTGAAGAGGATGCCAGGACAAAGTCAAAAAAAAAAAAAAAAAAAAAGACATGAAAAGGTCAAAGTTGTCCATAAATTGGTATTCTCATTCTATACAATGCATCTATTCATTGCATATCAGTTGCATATTAATGTGTTATTTGAGGCAAAATTACATGTTTATTTACATAAATAAAAGTAGCCCTATTTAAATGATAATTACAAAATATTATCGTATTTCCCCTAAGAGTGCTAAATTTGATCATTCTGTCAATATCAGTCATATTTAAAGACCAAGGACCAGGGTTTATGATCAAACCTCCAAACATGTGATCTCTCTAAAATGTGCTCTGAACAGGACATCCAGACTTAAAACTGTAGCATGTAGGGTCTCAGAGAAATTCACTAAAATATAATGTCCTCTACAGAGGAAAATAGTCTGCCTGGGTCTCAAGATACTATGGCTACCACACCTCAAGACATTGTTCAGATTAAATGAACACACTCCTTAGCAATGCTCTGAAAACACCCGTTGTGGTGACACATTTCCATTGCCAAAATCTACTCACATTTTCAACCTTTATTCCATAGATCAGAAGCATCAAGATGTTAGCATAGTTCAGCCATTGTTTCACCCATTCAAGAGTGTACTGTATGTGAAATTATCCGGCTTGTTTCCTATCGATTACGATGCTCTAAAGACCATGAGAGGATCTTAAGCATGTGGACTCTTCAAGCTAATTAAGCAGACAGGGACCCATGATGTTTTTATGATGAGCTAATTAGTCACTTATTGCCAATGTAGTTAGCTGCTGTAGATTTCACTACACGGAAATGTCAGTGGTGTTTTCCTGTGCAAAAAACAGAATGATCAAGCTATGTGCTTGCTAAATGTTTTTGTTGTCTTGGTATGTGGTTGCTAAGCTCTGTTATGTAGTTGCTCAGGTGTTCAAAATGGTTTTTATAGCATTGCTATGAAAACATTGCTCTAAATGTTTATTAGGGCATTGCTATACAGTTGCAAAGGTGTTCTAAGTGTTTTTAGAGCATTGTTCTGCAGTTGCTAAAGTGTCGCCATGTCATTGCTATGTGGTTGATAGGGTGTTTTAAGTGGTGATTTGCAGGTAGTGTGTTCTAGCGTGTTCCAAGGCATTTTGGTTTCTATACCTCAGGTCATTCCTCGAATGAAAATATGAGTTCTTTCACGTTTTATTGTCCATGAGGTGAAAACCATCAGGTGTCATTCATGTCCTTAACCACCAGGGGCACCGTCTGGATTTCCTCTTCAGGTACAGAAACCGGATTAAGCACCAGTCTAAAAATTCACAAAAATATTGTCTAATATAATGCAAAATTCAGGAAGCCAGACACTTGAACATGCAGACTATATGATATAAACTTAGCATGGCTCCAAAAATATGTTTACGACAGCATCATTAATTTGTGGAACTTGTTATCTCAGTCACATATGGCTGGAGCTGAGACACACTCAAACGCGCACTCAAACAAGCCTATATGCACATATATTATGCAAAATAAAGGAAGAACAAAGTAAACAGACGCTATAGGTGACAGGAAGGACTTGATTAGTGAGGGATTTCTGCTGAGCTTACAGAGACACCCTGCTCTCTCTCATTCTCTCTCTCACTGTCTTAAACACACACACATGCACATTTATGCATCCCATTTTGAGAGAGAAACAGTGGGAATGGGAAATGGGGGTGGACGAGGAGAGAGACAGAACAAGGCCCGTCACCACACAGCAGAAGCTTTTTGTCACTTTCAGAGGAGGCCTGTAAGCGAGCTAGTGGCAGTCACAGCAGTTGTGGGAGGCAGGGTGAAGGAAAGTTCATCTGGAGGCGCTCGGCTCCAAACGCAGCTCCAGAAACAGGCACTGACTCCAGGCTTTTGGCAGTAGGACAGCAGTTAGCGCGTAGCGGGCTAATACCGCACGGTGATTCTCACAGACCTAATCTACACAACAACAGCGGTTAGGATGAAAACCACAGCAATGTGAGTCATGTTTATACATAGCCGTGCTGGTTTTGTTGCTTTGTTGCGCATTGCAGATTGTTTTTCATGTCTTTATGATAGAAAACCTGGGTGAAAACCTGGAGCGCCAACCACATGTCATGGCCAATTAGAGCGCACTACTTTTGGGAAGCAAAACACTCAGTGGTCAATTGGAGTTCACTGCAAACTAGCTAGAATTTGATTTGCTTTTGCTTTTTACAAAACTGTGAGGTGGTCGTCCACAGCCAGTGTTGGGCAAGTTACTTTTAAAAAGTAATTAGTTACAGTTACTAGTTACTTCTTCCAAAAAGTAACTAAATTAGTAACTCAGTTACAAATTTTTAAAGTAACTAGTTACTTAAGAAAGTAACTATTGCGTTACTTTCAAGTAAAATTAAATTTTAAATGCTCAAACGTGACCCCACCTCTACCCCTCTTTAAAGGAACTTAAAATACATGTGCATGTTCAATTATTTATGATAAATCTGAATATTATAATGAAATGGACACTTAATACAATACATTATTAACAGAAACATGAAACATTGTACACACATCTAAAAAAAAAAGTTGCTGTGGGACAAAGTGAGACTAGCCTCCAATCAAATGGCATGTATGTAGATCTTATGTTTATATAGTGGATCAATGCAAATAACACGATAGATTTTTGGGAACTTTTGATATTTTTCCTTTTATTGTTTCTTTAATTTCTTGAAGGAAAAAGTAATGTATATACTTCCATTTAGAGAAGGCTACTTTTGGATTATTTGGGCTCGTCGCCATACCTGTCTCTGGTTGACTGACTGGCTTGTGTTGTTCGTTGTGTGTCCTGTCCTGTCCGATGATGGGTCGTTCGCGAATGAGCGTTAGTGATGATGGATCGACTCGTTCGCGAATGAGCTTTTGATGAGTCGTTCGCGATTCGCGAATGAGCCGACTCTAAGAGCCGGCTTTTTAGTTGAACTTCGGGAGCTGGCTCGCATATCTGAAGAGCCAACTCTATTTTTTCAAATTTAGCCTATAGAAATTAAATAATTATGTAATAAAAATTGAAATATTATAGTCAAAGTCATTTAAAGAGCCGTTTGTGAGCCAAAGAGCCGGCTCTTTTCAGTGAGCTGAGTCAAAAGAGCCGAATTACTATGCGTGCTTTCGAAAACCCGCCCAACTCTACCTCTGATTGGCTTACAATGAAATTTTACTCTACCTCAGCCAATCGTCAGCATTTATGCGCTTGTCTCGTGCTCTGCCCACTAACCAAGGAAGAACAGTAAAAAAAAGTATTTGCCTCTCGCTCAGAGATCTAGTTGGTCTGATGAAAAAAAAAAAAACAGCTTCATCATCAGTTATAGTAACGCGCCGCATTTTTTGGCAGTAACGGTAACGGCGTTATTAAGATGAGAAGAGTAATCAATTAGATTACTCGTTACTGGAAAAAGTAATGCCGTTAGTAACGCCGTTATTTATAACGCCGTTATTCCCATCACTGTCCACAGCTAGAGCCCGAAATGAACACCCTGCCAATGGGGGATAAATTTAGAAAAATTACTATTCAAAAATATTTTTGACCGGTCATATCCATCTTATTTGAAGTACGCTGCTTTCTGTGAATGTGTGAGACTTCCGGTTCATTAGCCGCCGTAGGGAAAAAATGAGAAGAATAACAAAGTGCAGTAAATGGTAATACTGTTTGCAAAACAAACCAGTGATTACAAACCAGATAATACATTAAAATAATATGGTAAGACACACCAGTTTGCATTATCAAGCAGCAAAATGAGCAGTTTTATACAGCTTAATAGCTGGAAGCAGGTGACACCGGAAGCCAGACCTACTAAATTTACCAATGGCCACGCCCACTCTTTGAAAATAAGGTGGATAAGTATATTTAGATTTTTTTATTATTATTATTATTATTTTTATTAAATAATTGTCCCAATGCAATATATAAGTAAATACATTGCACCACCAAAATGTCTTATTTTTACCATATTACACTCGCTTCAGATGTCCCGAGTTCGAGTCCCACCTTGTCCCACTTCACTTCCCGTCCTAATAAAACAGAAAATACCAAACACCAAATGGGTTCAGAAACATTTCTTATTATCACTGAATCATTATCACTGAATCATTGATCATTGGAAACAGTTGTGCAGCATTTATTTTAAATATATATCTTTTTTAACATGATAAATGTCACTTTTCATCAGTATAATGCCTCCTCGATGAATTCAAATATTTTTTTTATCATACTTATCTTACTTTTTTTACAGTAATTTTTAATATTAATATAATTTATGAAATAAAAAGATTTTGTTCAACATGCTGTCTTTTTAGTAGTTTAATGCAATATGCCACAGATGTTTCACCACATGGAGTTCTGTAGGATATACATTAGGCATCCTAGATTAAAAAAAAAAAAAAATGGCCATTAAATATTGCAATGTATGCAACCTCAAATAAAGTCACCGGCTAACAGGCGAGTAAATACTTAGTTTCACAGCGTTTCGGAGTGCCTACAGCTATAATTATCGCTGTGAAAAGGTTTGCTTAAACAGCCCCAGAGCCAAAAGCGAAGTTGAGATGTTGACACGCAGGGAATTCTCAGAGGGCCGGTCATTTAAAATACTGTTTCACACGACTCAAAGTTTGCCATCATCCTTCATCAAAAACAAATTATTAACCTTTAGAAACTAGCGCGGCTGGCAGACATTCCCGAAGTTCACTCCAGGCTGCAATATCTGCCAAAACTCGTCTGAAAATACACACAGGGACCATTTTCTTAACAGCTGGGAGTTCAATTAGCAGCTGATAAGCGAGCAGGGGTTGGACCCTCCAGTTTCCGATTCCTCATGAAAAGAGGAGCAGAGCGGGCCGACTCGGCACCGCGGGCCAGAATAGAAGAGTAATGTTCCTCCACACACAGCTGCTAACTGACAACAAAGGACTTGTCATCATGATTAATGGCTTGAGGAAGCTTCTCTTTGTTACCAGGGCAATACTGTACTATGTTAAAGGCTATTAACGTGGGGAAAAGATGGGGAAATATATAAAAACCAGAGAGGGAAGGGACATTTATATATAAAGATGAGTGCACGAGGTGAATAAAGGGGTAAAAGTGGCTGAGTTGGAGTAAAGGGGAATCCGTGATGTAGTACACTGGGATTTTACCTTCCTGGCACGGATAATTTGGTTGAAAGCTATTTGTTAAAATCACTTCATGTAGGTATTTGCGGTGATAAATACTCAAGGCTGGAGATTGGATATCTGCAGTGTTGGATTTAGGAGTTGGCACTGTTCTTTCTTTGCCCCTTGATTTCCATCAGCTCTAAATGAAAAGAACTATTTATGGAGGCCATGATATGATGCACTGTCAGGTGAGAAAGTGTGAGAGAAGCAACTTTTCACATTGATTTTCATGTCAGCTGAAAACAGAAAGGTTTTGGCTCTGATGCTGCCATGGCAACTAGAAGAAAAAAATGCTTTCAGGTTCCAACTTTGGTGATTGAGCTCCTCCTGACACAAAAGTTGGGCAGGCCTTATGGGGGGAAAAAGGACGGGACTTTTTTGATTGGCTAGCTTTTAAGCATGCAAATTATGTTGGACCCCACAGTGAATATGGGAAACATAATATGATGCAGTGTAAATTTTTACTTTAAACAGTATTTTTTAAAAGTATGTTTAAAATAGTTTACTGCCATGATGCATGTTTACTCTCGTCTTAGTTATAAAAAAATGAGAACACTCTTCAGCAAAGAACACTTCTGTCAACAATTTCTCTGTCTATTGGATCCTCTATTATTTTTTCAATAAACAAATTTTCAGAATGCAGTAAAATACTGACTCTTATATTCCACATCCATAAGGATGGAGCACAACGTATAGTGTGATGGTACCTCAAACCTGTGTTTTCACAAAGAATAATTTTCTCCCATTAAACAAGTGTGCCAGATTTGGCAAAAGATTGTAAAAAAAATACTGTGGTACAAAAACTACTGATCGGTTAACTGTAATCGAATGTCAAAAATTATCTCTGACATTCGATTGATGTCAGAGTTCAGTTCCTTTCGGATGATGTGAACGCTGTCTTCTGTACTCGGATGCGCACCCGTGAACCGTACCCGAGTCCACTTAAAAACGGTGGTCTGGGGTACGCTTCATGTGAACTCTGGTACGGTTTGCTGCTTATGTGAACGCAATCGTACCAAATCGCAGAAGTGAACTGCTTTTAATGACAAATGATTTGATGAAAATGTGTGTGTCTGTGTGTGTTTTTCACTCACTTTCTTGATGAGACTGACGCGCTGCAAGCAGGGGGCTGTACATCTCATTTATGTTCGCCTTCAATGTTCTTTAGAGCATTTTCAGTACATTCGTAAGACAGATGCAAGTGCCATTATGTACCGAAGCTTTATAAACAAAATGAACAGTTCAAAAACTTAATAAATAAAAGTGCAGAGAGTAATGTTATGCATTTGCCGCCTTCTCCTGCGCTGTCGTTACCAAACAGTTGTTCTCTGACCAGACGAAACTAGCAGTTCAATTCCAGGCTGTACCAAAGTCATTTTTATATTGACAATGCATTCCATTAGTTTTTCAAATTGAAAAAGAATTAGTTTTAAAAATGTTTTGCCGGGCCGTGAAAAAATATAGAGCTGAGTATAATCAGCATAACAGAGAAAGCTAACACCGTGTTTCCTGATGATATCTCCCGAGAGTAACATATAAAGTATAAAGAGTAACAGCCCTAGTACTGAGCCTTGAGTTACTCCATACTTTACTTGTGATCGAGCATAAGCATAAGTGTAGATGCGATGTAAAAAAGATATTCATTGGTCATCTTAGACAGCTTCATTGATTATAACGGAACTTTGTGAGATTGCGATAAACAAAGATGAGTCACGCTTTTTAGTTATAAAGGGAGTGTGCTTTGCACACTTTATATGGGTATAATAAATTCAGAATTTGTATGAAACTTTCATTTTTCAGACACATACACCCTGCAAAGTTTCAGGAATGACATCCGCATATTTATGCGGAAATCAATCTCGAAATAGCAGTGTTTAAGCAGCCTCAGGGATTTAATTCTGGAACAGGTCCTTTCCAAACCACAACAGCTCGTGATCCAAACAAGATCTAATTCAAGGTTCAAAAGTGTGTGTAAACTTTATTGAGATTGGGAAATATAAACCAGTAATTTAATTTCCAGTAACATATGGTAGAAAGTTCAGCAATGAATGGTATGCGACTTATGTCAGAATATAGTCTCACAATTGATCATTTATTTTTTCCTCAACATTTTTCTACATTGGTAACAATGATTCAAAGTGGACACATTTCAAGTGACATGTGAAAAAGACAAAGAAACTACAGTGAACATCAGAAAAGATGCATGCACATTTCTGGTTAAAAATGAAAGGCCATCAACTGACAAACGGGAAGCATCGACATTCAAGTCAGTAGTCAAAGCTCCACAGTTTAATAAAAGACGGCAACTGGCAACCTCTTTAAGTTATTTTTGACTGCTTTGACGCATTGCAATAAGGTTTACTTCAAACATACAAAACATACATACAAAATATTTTGATTTTATTTATTTATCTTATTTTATTTATTTATTAATTTATTTTTTCTTGCCCCAAAGTCTATTCTTTAATAAATCGCCCGAGCATGTCATTTCTCTCTGTGTTAAGAACCAAACTTTTCTTCACAACTTCTGCCATACGTGCGTCATGCTCTCTCTAGAGAGCTGCACTTTTTTTAGTCTTGTCAGGAACAAGCTTTAATTTGGAATTCATTTCTTTAGCATAAATGACTAAAGGGATTTTTTGACATTAAGTAAACCTCTTTTCGTCCAATCGGTCATCACTGGCTAAAACACTGGTGCAATCGGTAAAATTCACCCGGCTTGTTTTTAACATCCTAAAATATCTGACATGTATGTCTTTCTCCTAGCTATCTTCATTTCGTATTCAGTCAGGCACGCGTCTGGGTTGCCATTTCCCTATTGCGTTCTGGCAGTTGTGGTCTGAAGGAGCGACCGATCCCGACCTTAGACCAGACAGCTTTCCCCTGACTGGACCCACCAGGGACATCACTGCTGTGCTGTTTTAAGCGAGAGGAAAATGAGAACCTTAGACACAGTGTCACATGGCCCATGAACTGTGGAATAGCCTCTGCACTGATAAGACAACCCTTTCCAACAAGGGAATATTTGAGGAGACTTTCATATGACAGGTCTAGTGGAACGCGGCCTTGAAGGGTCAAATGGAAAGATTTCACGCATGTTCATGCCGGACAGGTCGGAGTGCCATGCTAGAGGAACTCTGTGAAAGAACACAGGTTATGTTTCTGTTCTTCAGATCAAGTCTTTGACAGCATGCAAGTTCGAACTTTACCATGCACACTAGTCCAAAACAATTAGTTGGTTCAGAAACATTGTTTCTGCATCGGCTGCTCCTCCTCGGTGGCTGAGCTGTCAGGGTTATTCTCAGAAACATGGCTTGCGTCAGCTGGCACAGCTGAGACAGATGCGAGACTCATCCGTGTGATATCCATCTCAAGCGCCCGGAGTGCCATCCTCCAAATCTCTCATGAAAGCCTTTATAGGAAGTCTTTGATGTCTCATCATTCTCTAATTACTTGCATTGTCATGGTTATCACTCATTAGACTGGGGTTGTTAAAATGTTGATTCTTTAACGGATGCTTGCAGTTATTGTGGCTTATTGGACCTAAAAGTTGTAGGCTCAAATCACGGGAGAGAGGTTTCACGCAGAGTTAATCTCATCAATGAAATAACTGACAAATATGCTAGTTTGTATGTTTCTTTGATTCTGTCAGTCCTGAAGACAAGACAAAAAATATGTCTCATGACCATAATTAAACAATCTTTAGCACAATGGTGCCTGAACCAATATCCTTTTAGTTACTTGGGAAAAGGAATGGTTAAAGAAATAGTTAATTGGTTTCAGCAAGATCACCATTAACTTTCAGGAGCCGAAGAAGCTTAAGCATTATATTCAAGAGGGACGGATGCAGACAAACATCTTTGCTAAATTAATTTCGATGGGGAAGCAGCCTCAAACTGTTGATCTGAGATAGTGGCAAGCACTCATAAACACTGTTATGTACATAAACAGAAGAAGACAGAATAATGCCCGAGGTCTTATGTGCAGGGACGGTGATAGCCAGCATCATTCGGCAGATGGGGCAAGGTGATATCACCAGCTGTTGCTGGCCCATAAGCTGGTGTGGAGACGAAACATTATATTACAGTCTGTTGGAGAGAATAACGCTTAGACGCAGCACTCATGTTGAGTAATTGTGAAGCACCAGGTGTGAAAGTTAAAAAAGCATCAATATCATCATCTTGTGATTTCTAATGCAGCATGAGACAATTATGCAGGTCATATTATTCAAGGTTGAAATGCATAAAATTGACCATTTCTGAATATCTGTTCAGTAAAATTACATTTGTGTGGATATAATGAATGTGGATCGCTAATGAATATGCTTCACCACTCGTGTCGTGCAGGAAAACAATTAAACAGAAATTGCTGTTTTCATTGTTCGCAGCACCAAAACCCTGAAAAGGAAAAGACCAAGGCACTTTATGAATTCTCTACCAAATGTTCTGGAATAATTAAAGCAGCCGAGTTAAATTTATTAGGACCTTTCTTCCCATTTTTCCCACGATGTGAAAACAAAAACAAAGAAAACCCCTAGGCAGCTATAATCAAAACTTTTCTCTCATGTTAAGATTGGAAGTGGGAGAAAGGGGCCCTGGTCGAGCGTAATGGACAAATGAAAGCTTTGAGGATGGGTGTCCCCAATCTTTCTCAACAGCAAGCAGCTCTGACTATCTCTCTCTGCGTTTAGAGCAGCTTATCTCTGTTCCCAGCTCTAGTGCTGAAGATAGGAGTCCGACGGCTTCCACTACTGTAAGAGAACGAGAACAAAACCTCAGAGAGAGCACAAACATGCCATCCGTCGACTGGAAATTGGAATAGGTGACATACATTACAGGACAAGCCAAAGGCTGGAGAAGGAAGGGAAATACTGATATGCCCAACTGTGTTACTATGTTTGGGACACAAGAGGTCAAAACCCCCCAAAAACTAACCAAATTAAGTTGACATGAAATTAGTCTTGATATACATTCCTGGTCTAATTAAACTTGTGTCAGCTGTGTATGCTATTTCAAAGTAAAAAAATAAATTAAAAAAAATAACAATTGTACCAACTTTCTCGACTCTGTAGCAATTTTCTTTCTTGCGTCAACAATCCCTCTTATCAAGTGTCTTCTCATGGCCACTTTTAACCTCTTATGGCCACTTTTAATTTTTTTGTTGTTGAATATTCTGTTTCTGTTCTATTCTACGTATATGTCACTTGAGGAGAGGGGGAATAAAACAGTATTTGGACCATAGAGAAAAATTAAATACAGAAAAAAGTTATCTACAGTATAAATATAGTGGCCCTTTTTATTTATTTTTTCATTTGATTATTGTGTTTCACTTGGAAATACTGTATTGGGACCATAGAGAAAAAGGAACTCATTTTTTTCTTAATATATATATATATATATATATATATATATATATATATATATATATATAAAATACTTTTTATTGTTCATTATGTATTTATGAGATATTAGATTACAACATGCAAATAAGGAATGCTAGAGTTATGACAAACTTCAATATATAGACATTTAGTAATCTAATAAAATTAATTAGATTTATTAAGCATCCAAATGTGTCCAATACTTTCTGGGGCCAAAGTGCATCAGAATTCAGAAGTAAAGTGACTTGTAAACACTGTTTATGTTGACTCTAAAATAAAACTATTGTTCATTATCCACCTCATTGGCCTCAGTTGTTGTACAACCTGTGTCCTGTGTTAAAGCTGCTTGGCAAACTCACCGTGACAGTGTCTGGGGTGCAGGCAGCAGGCACATCTCATAGATAGTGTTGGTTTGTCTGCCTGTGTGTTCTTATCCCCAGCACCAGATCACTGACAGGACCGGACACCCGGCTGATCTGGGAGCCAGACAGTGACACACCAATGCTGCCAGTGCCACGGGTCTTTATTCCAGACGAGGGTCGTCCATTTGAGTGTTAAGGACTGTCAGAAGCACAGCAGACAATGACAGGCCACTGCTTTTCCGTACGCCTGTATCGACTGGACTCTGACATGCCCAGAGAGAGGCTTTCAATAATGGAAATTTGGTTCTTGCTCAGGGACGTACCATGAACTGACAGGAGATTTTCGTAGTGTGGAATCCTTTGGAGTCGTGTTTAACGATTCCCGAGGAGCTGATATTGAAGATGGATTGCAGAAAATCAGCATAGGAGGTCACGAAAGTTAAGACAAACAGATTCACAATATTCATGCATGCAAATATACACCACATGAAATAACTATTCATAGGAAACCTCCAGCGCTGCAGGAATATTCAGCAGTATCAACATTTCTATATGTATCCCTGAATATCCTCAGCATAATTGTTCCTTCTTTTCATGTGCCCATAACAGGAATTAATTGTTAAAGAGATAGTTCACTCAAAAATATCATGTTCTTGGTTAATTTGTCAGCTTTCCAAAAAAAAAAAGAAAAAATAGATAGATAGATAGATAGATAGATAGATAGATAGATAGATAGATAGATAGATAGATAGATAGATAGATATAAAAAATCTATTAAATATAAAAAATGAAAATATATTTTAAAAAATGCATTTAAAATTTGTATATAAAATTGTATTAAATATTTTATTTTATTATATTTTAATTGTATTTTATATACTAATAACATATGTATCATTTAAAAGTTACAAAATATATATATATAATATATAAAATAATAATTATTTGTCACTTTAAATAAACAATAAGCTGTCAAGGATTTTATTCTATTCTATTTTGTTTCACTAAATTGAAAAATAAAAACTGAAACTGGTCATTTTTACAAGTGAATTTATGAATCACAGCACTACAATATAGAATAAAAAATATTTTAGAAATGTGCTAAAGATTAGATGTATTATTAGTCATTTATTAGTTGTAGTATTGGCGGTTAATTAACGTTTTTAAAGATTAACTTAAAAATATTGAGGAAGAATTAAATGATCTTAATGTAAAATGTATGAAATGAGCATGCATGTTAAAATATCTAATTTGGCTGATATATATCTAATATCCACAGAGAAATTGATACCGATATATTGTGCATCCCTAAGCATAGTTATAACATGATGTGGTACACTTTTGGTACAAACTGGGATGGTAAGTACGTATACTAATATGTACCATTAAGATAAAGATATTTACACTTTAGGTACTAATATGCCTAAGGTTTAGGGGTTTATAAGATACAAAGGTTTACCTTTATGAAGGCTACTGCCTCCGTTTTTTCTTTTTTCTTTCTTTTTTTTTTTTTTTTTTTTTAAGTGAGAGAGATATATATTGTAGTTTAATGCTTGACAGATGTAGTCACAACAACCTGTTATTAATGAGAGCATTTCTTTGTTGAGTGAACTGAGAATACCTGCAAAGAATTCAGTCACTTTCTGCAAGAATACATCAGCATCTAAAATATCATAAAAAACTAGAAGCACTTCTGAAGTGCATATACACTCTCACTTTCAATGTGATTCCAGCACAGTTCATTAGTTCAGATTGCATAACTATGCTAATGAGAAACGGTTTTACTGCTGTAATTACACTACCGGGATTCGCAAGATAAAAAAAAAAATGGTTATATAAAACCCAGAGCACGAAAGTTAACATCTGCTCGATGAAATGATTAACCCACAAGCTTTGTTTTGCTGTCGATGTGTCGTCTGAACCTTGGGGCAAGCTGGGAAAGATTCTGTGTTAACCTCAGAGGATTCAAAGCAAGACTTTGTAATGCCGGCTCCTTTTTGTAATCTTGTTTGTATTGTCTTTTTGTAGCCAGAAGTCAAAAGTTTGTCGAAGAGGACAACTGTGTTAAAAGAAACGACATTCAATTTGCAGGAAAACAGCCTTCCTTGGTCTATGTCCTTTGTTATCTTGGGGGCAATGTGTTTTGTTTAGTTTTTTTTTCACTTCATGAATTAAAAAGGGAGTCTTTAAATCAAATCTGTTCTTCTACAGCATATTGGGAATCTCAGGAACCAAGCCTCGGGTGAGAAAACAATAAATCTAGTGTTAGCATGGCTGCTAACATATGTTAGATTCAGCTAAGAGATGACTGACACGATCCATCGAGTCGGCAGCATACATTAAACACCTCAGTGAAGTGTTGTTCATAATATTGGACTGATTATTACTGATTACCTCCAGTTTTGTTTTGACAGGGGCAGCGCAAGTTCGCATTAACACTTTAAAGCTACTTCGCTGTAAGGACCTGTTCGGCTTAGCCGTGTAAGACAGTACATCTTCTTCTGTGTCTTCTTCTGTCTTCTGTGTCCCCGGCTGACACGCAATACTTTATTTTCTCTGGTTTTAGCTCATTTAGAAGGAACCCAAGGGCTATGAAAGTAATTATAAGCAATGATGAAGTCATCCTAGTCCATAAATTCTCAGAGATTTCGCTTGAATTAATTGGCTTGTACAGCATTGATACTGCAGTGCTCTCGGGAGTCAGCTTGCACAAAGCAAAGCGTTCACTGTTGCCCACTTATTATAAAATCTATAAGCAGTCACTTAATCTTAGATGCAGTATCAGTAATGAATCGGGTTCACATTTCGGTCATTTGGCACCTGATGGACTACTAGATTTGTTTCAGAATAATAATTGGCCAGGAAAAGCGTAGAGGCGGTGGAAAAATCGCAGTAGGGAAAACATCAAGTCACACATATTTACCATTTTTCAAAATGACTTTTTTTGCTTTTATAATGCTACGAAAAATTTGCTTAATAAAAAAATACAAAATATTTCTCACATTTTTAGAACCTGGAAAGTTAATGTGCATCTAATAAATAAATCAAACTGTAATAATAATAATAATAATAATAATAATAATAATGAAAATACAATTAAAGTTTTCTACTGCAAAATCACACATTTAAATTGAGCTCTTACTTGTCATTTCTTTGTAACTGTTTGTTCAATTTACTAGCAATTTCTGAGTGAAAATTGTTTATGCACATTTTTTTTCAGTGAACACACACTATGTGGTCCATTTTAAAAAGCATATGTCCGATTATTACATGACAAGCAGTTCTTGTGTCATGTATTGCTTTTTAACTTGTCTTTTTTTTTTATTATCAGATTGCTCTCTGCTCCTTCTCGACCTTTTATCTTTATTATTTATCAAAACCCACTTAGACTAAAAAATGAAATGGAAAGACTTTAAATGACTTAAGATGACCCAGATCAAAAACATGCCATGGAAGAACTGTGTAATATAGTTTAACTAAACTTTTTATCCCTTAACAGTCAACAGTGAGGTTCTCAACTGGATTTTCTTCAGGATTTTGGTTATATGGATTTGGTTGCTTCTTCTCCTTTTTTATTTTTGTGATCTACAGAAAAAATATAACAACAGGTTTGGAACAACATTAAGACAAGTAAATAATAATAAAATGTAGAATATATATATTATTTTTGTTTGCATAATATATGTGTATATTTAATATGTATATAAAAATACATATACATACAGTATATATATTTAAATTAAATTATGTTTTACATCTATATATTCATATAATTTGTTATATAAAATTATTTAACATACAACAATTTAAATTTTCTGAAATATACTGTATAAATGCATGTGTGTATTTATATAGATAATAAATATGCACAATACACATAAATTGACTTAAAAAAGTCTAATTGCTCCAAAAAATAAATTACAGACTTCTCAGCAATCCACGTTATTTAAAGTATCATCAATGCACACAAAGTTATACATAAATGTAAGTGAATTTCTCAAGCAGTAATGAGCAGACACAAATGTGCAGCAGGATTCAGTGTGGTCTGCGATGAACAGCTGTGGACACAGATGCCTTTAACACCAGGCAGAAGGACAGGCTCTTTTTCTCCCTGCATCTCTGTGACTCGCAGTACCTTTTGACGCGCTCTGCTCCCATCCATTTTTCAGGTCTGGCAGAGCCGGTGTGAGTCGGGCCTTGATGGACAGCCCGAAGCTCAGGACCCAACATTACCCGCTTCCTTTCTCCTGGAGCTTGGTGGAGGGAAGATAATTGACAGCAAGCTCTTTTTATTTTTTCCCCCGCTTTCTTTCCTTCCACACTTCTTGCAGACATCTTCTGGTGAAATAAAAGTGTGCCTATCGAAATCCCAGCAGAGGCCGCTTGTTATCAACTAGCAAGATATCTTAACTGTGGATTGAGTGGTGTGTGGAGGGGGAGGCTCTACGGGGGGACGGGAAGCTCTCAGAAACATTAAGATGTCTAGGTGCCGTGCTCTCAGTCTGTCTGCTATGGAGATGGAGTTATGTCCTGATGCATTACGTATGTGCCTGACAGATGGGTGACAGTGAGCGAGGAACAATTTTAGATTTATATTGGGCTGTCATTAGCTAGCCTGTAATGTGTGAACTGTAATTAAGTCAAAGCATCAGATCATTGCTTGATAATTCAGCATCTTGTTACAAAATTCAAGCAAAATGCAATATAATATAACACATAAACAATTGATAACAGTACCATATGATGGTAGAAATGCATCAACCAGTAAATAAAAACACCAATGTGTCCAGCAGTGGACATGAGTTCTACAAGAGATCTGCATGTTATTGAGATATACAATGTGAAGCAGAATTTAGTTGTCTACAGCTGACAATCTGAAATAAGACATAAATTCATAATGTTATATATAATATAATTTGAATGTTCTGCATTTTTGTTTTGAATTTAGGTGCTACAAATGTATGTGTGTATCTGTATATATATATATATATATATATATATATATATATATATATATATATATATATATATATATATATATAGTTTTTTAATTAATTAAATAATAATTAAAAACTAAGTATTAAAATATTTTAACCAAATACCATTTAATATATTACTACAAATAGTGTTTAATATACTGATCATTTTTCATTAAACTTTAATATACAATGATAACATTAACTTTAATGTTTTACATTTTAGTTTTGAATTGAAGTGTTACATAAAGATGTTTTTCTTTCATTTTTATGAATTGATGTGATTTTTAGATGTCTATCAAGCTTTAAATGAAAGACAATAAAAATGTAAGGTACTTATTAATAAAATTATTATACATTAAATAAATAATAGAAAAGATTTACAACTAGTAAATAAAGAGATACTATTTGATATATTAATATATTTTTTAATATATTAAATACATACAATTACACATAAATATATATTTTTACTGAATTTTAAGTATACAAAACTATATTTTAATATACAATTATAATATTTTAATGTTTTGCATTTTTGTGGTGCAGTGTGGCCACCTGCGTCTTTTTGCCTTTCTGGTTCTCCTTCTTCGATCTGATAAAGCTTTGGCATATTAACCAGAGAAACCTTGAGGTTATGGTGGATGTGAAATCTATTTTTAAAGATGTGTGGGCAGAGATAGCTCCCTCTTAATTAAACCTGAGAGCCCTCGTGTCCTGTTATTAACTTTGTTACATATGGAACAGCTCGGTGAAACCAGGAAAGAACCGAATTCACTAAACTGTTGGTGCCAATGTACAGTAGCACATGGTATTTCGTGCAAAACACTCCTTGATAGGCACACTCAGTATAATTTGAATTTATACGAATATTTCTGCCCGTAAAAAAAAAAGAAAAGATCACTTTGTCACTTAAAATATATGATAACTCATTAAGTATCAAACATAACCGAAAAATGAATTGCGCTTTAATGAGGTAGTCAGTTGTGAATCCCTCTGAACGATTCAGGGCTTTTACAATTCACTCTGTGAAATATAAAAAATAGACATTATAGTAATATATGAAACAACAATTAAAAACGAATAATTTAGTTAAATAATAACAAATTAATTATTATACTAAATTAAATATATTAAATATGTAAAACTAATTATATATAAATATTTGTTTTAATATATACTGCCTTTTTTAATCAAATAATATAGTCATAAACATGTTAAATATATAAATATATATATATATATATATATATATATATATATATATATATATATATATATATATATATATATATATATATATATATAATTATATATATATATTTTCCCTTGAATTATAAGTAAAATAATCCTGTTTTAATATACACTGATTAAATTAATCAAATCAGTTAATCAGTGTACTTTCTCACTCAATATTCTAATTCTATTCTTAAACAAATCTAACTACCTTTCTAATCTTTTTGTATTCTATTTTTCTTTTATTTATATATGTGTGTATGTGTAAAGACCTCTAACTAGCTTGCTCTATTCTTTTATTTTTTTTATTCTATCTGTTTTCTTTTTATTTATTATATTATTTAAAATTCCATGCTACGTGTACTGTGTTAACCTAACTGAGACTTGTTTTAGCACTTATATATCATTAAAAGCGATAAAAGCGTCTGCTAAATGAATAAATGTAATGTAATGTAAATGTAAATTAATCAGTAAACAGTCTGATGTTAGTTTGATCTCACGTTCAAACTGAAGGTCTGGAATCTATGGCAGCTTTCATTGGCCAAGGCCCACGCATGAGGCCGTTTCACCGACATGTCAAACAACCAATCACAGTTCGGTTCGTTCATCGTCACGTTACGAGGCGTGGAAATGTCGCCACAATAACAGACCACTGTGTAAAATTCGGCCAAATTTTAAAGATTCTATGCCGCGAACTTTGAATATCCAGCGTTTAGTTGATCCTGATAAGCACTCGTTGTCACGGTTGTAAACACTACAGGGTTTCTTCTTTCGTGAGGGGTTTTGGCGCCATGGTATCTTTGTTTCCAGGTGGAACGTTAAGGGCATGTCTCGCAGAAATCCTGTAGAAATTCAACCAATCCGATGAGGACTTCGACAATCCTGAAGCATTTCCACTGTTGTGTCCCATATGCATCAGATGTGCAGCCAACAGTCCGTTGGTGTGACCAGTATGAACCTAAAATATACATACGATTCACGGCTCATTTGGAGTCAGACCTAACTGAAAGATGACTCGAAATTCAGTTGTGAGTTACTCTAAACGATCCACTGACTGATTGAATCGGATTCAAACCATTAAAAAAAGAGCAAGTTCAATACTGTTTCACAAATCGGTGCAACAGACTCATTAAAAAGAGCAATAAGAATATTATTAACCACAAGATCTGTTCATAAGATCGTGCTGTGATTGTTGCATTTGATAAAACTGTATATATTAAAGCATTCTCGATTTGTTTTTAAATTGCAGTATGGCATCCTGTTAAAAGTTGGTTGAAGTTACTTTGTTTTTGTAGTTTCTGATTCATGCCTAGTTTTGAAGGTGAAGGTGTCCCCATTTGAGTAAAATGACGTTTTGCGTCGTTTTGCTTTGGTAATCATGTTATGTGAACCTTAACCGACGCGCTGTTTACCAACAGCGTTTGCTTGCTATTCCTGAGCCCAACCTGAATACAGCAGTGACGGATTCTTTTTATAGTTCACTCCTCCCCGGCCTCCCTCAACCTCACACATTTTTCTTGGACTTTCTGCCTCATTCTAACAAGGTGTAGCACAAATAGCCGTACTGAGAGTATGGAGGAAAATCCCAGCGGGATCTAGCGGGTCCCAGCGGAGCCGCAGTAGCTGTGGAAGACGAACATATGCGTGCTTCACGGAAGTCGGTATCATTATATCAGAGTCAGCACCTAATCATGAGTGAGACATGAAAAATTTCAGCTGTGAGCCATCCGAAACAGAATATTAACACCAAGTTATGCATAACAAAAAAAGAAACCCAAAGCTGAAGTGAGGATTTGTGTATTAAATAATAATCATTCAGTGGAGACTTGTGAAATTCACTTTTTACTGGTAATATTTCTCTCTGTACTTGTCTTTTACATCCCTGCACTTTATAATAAGGCAATATGCAACAAAATAGTACATTGTAAAAAGTAATCATCTGCATTTGTTACCGTAAAGAGCAATTTCTACCTGATTTAACTCATAAAAAAAATCCAACCATTATATGATCGAACCACACTATCGCTTCGCTTCGTAAATAATTGCATTTATTAATAATAGTTGTATCAATAAACTTTGATAAACTAAATTCTTACATAATCAGCATTCGATTTCAGATCTCATAAGAGACACTCGAATGCATAATCTCTGAGAGAAGAGTTGCTATTTGGGATTTGAAGTATTAACACTGTTTCTAGTGATAATCTGCCATAAATCAATCTGAAACGAGACAGTCACCCCAATGTAATCAGGACTCATAATGGTAATGTGTGTCTGAGATGATGCATTGTTAAATAGGCACTAATTCTGCTCTCACACAATAGAGCGTACAAGGACAGATAAAAGGATTAAAGCTAGTTGTGGGTAAACAGGAAGTGAGCAACTGTTGAGGACCGATCCCACAAGACATTGTTGCATGTCTGCGCAAGAGACAGCGAGAGAAAGAGGTCTGTTGGTAAGAAAAGTCACAAATGACAACTCTGGAATATCTCAATTGTTTCTAGTAAACAGTAATGAGATTGAATGGAGCCTTTTGTTTTTCACAATAGAGCCTCTTCAGTTTTCAGACCTGAATAATGATATCTTACATCAGTTTATCAAAGTTTCCAACCAAACATCAGAGATCTCAATTGATCTCAAATATTTTAGGCCACAAGCCCAAAAACAAGTTAGCATATTAGCATTTCCCATTTTTAAATGGGGTTCTTGATTAAATGCTTGAAATAAGGTCTGTCAACACAAGCTCTCAATATTTTCAAGTTTTATTCTACGACATAAAATACATCAGTAAAACCCTTGTGAAACTTTTTGAAAGCTTGTATTTGTCTTGGAAAAGTTGGTTGCTAATAAGTTGCTAAATGGGACTACAGAGGTTGTTGGGGACATAAAACATCATTAGCCGAAAAGATAAACTCATCCACTCAATAATCTGCTTTTACAGCCTCATTGTGTTCACAACAGTGAAACTATTTTACTCTAACTTCCATAAAGTCTGAAAGAGTTGTCAGAAGCTAAATGGTAGTGATGCTGAAGTCATGTGATCATGATGTAGCTTGTTTATACGCTAGGTTTAGCTTTTTACTTCTGCCGATTGTATTTAGGCTTCAAAATATATAAAAAAAAAAAAAAAATGTGTGTTTATATGTTGAGATTTTCTTGATTAAAAAATGTGTAATAATCATAAACTTTTGTCGGTCACAAAGCTTATTTTCTGCAATAACCTAATCTAAAAGTTTTTGTTGAGGGAAGCAGAATTATGTTAACTGAGAGTTAGCTGTTATCCAAAATTATTGTTTTCAGCTCTTTATACTCTTACTGTATATCCAAAATTGTGTAATTTGTGTATAGTATTTTTTTTCTCCAAATTATGTTTTAGAAAAAAACAACAGTCACACTTTATTTTATGGTCCAGTTTTTACTATTAACTAGCTATTAACTATGACTTTTGCCTCAATGAACTCCTTATTACTGCTTATTAATAGTAATTAAGGCAGTTGTTATGTTTAGGTATGGGGAGGATTTAGGAATATGCGGTCATGCAAAATATATGTTTTTTATTTACTAATAAACAGCCAATATCCTGGTAATATGCATGTTAATAAGCAACTAGTTAATAGTGAGAATTGATGTGCTAGATCTAAATATCTAAACAAAGCTGACACTTAACCTAGTCAACATTAAATGCTGTTTAATCTTGTAATTTGTTGCACATCCAAATCAAACAAGATATTTAGCAAGGAAAAAAAAAACATCAGCTGAAAAGTGGTCATTTTAGAGGAGGATTAAAATATTGTACTTTTCATCAAATATATTATGAAGTAAATTGGTTCAAGTTTGTCTCTTGTTGTCTTTAAGAGCAAGGAAATTCCAGTTTTTTTTTTTTTTTTTAGAGCCATGCAGGTGATGCATATACATACATGTGAATGGTTGTCCTTAAAAGTAGTTCAAGGCATCAGGCTGGGGAAATGAGTCTGTCTAGGAGAACTAGAGCAAGAGCAGTGTGTGTGTGTGTGTGTGTGTGTGTAAATGCGAGTGGCGTGAGACACCAGAGCACAGCCTTTCAGCTCTGAGCCAGGGCTTCCGTGACTTGCCCAGAAGCCCCCTGCTGCGATGGAGACTGCGTGCTCCATTCAACAGCATTAAAAAAGGATGAGCACCATGTTTGAATGGGGACCAGGGCACACTGATGGATAATTGCCTCTTAAGTGCTGCACGCGCACTCACTCAAGTGCCCCTTTACATCTATGTTACGACTGAGGCAAACTCATGTACTCGTCCAACAATCAAAACAGTAGTAAACTTACCCTCCCCAGTTTGATGTTGGAGGCTAAACTGGGCCAGCAAACCGGAGGCACAATTTAAACATGCAACCATTCAAAGGTTTGGGGTCAGTGAAATATTTCACAGACATACATATAATTTTTTAAAAGAAAGAAAAAATCTTATTCAACAAGGATGCATTAAACTGTTAAATTGAGAGTAATGCCATTTATATTTATGTTCTTATGCACAACTGTAAAGCGGCACATCTTTTTGCAATATAATAATAATCCGAAATGTTTCTTGAGCAGCAAATCAGGATATCAGTGATAATGATTCTGTAGGATCATGTGACCACCCTGAAGACTGGAGTAATGATGCTGAAAATTCAGCTTTGCATCACAGGAATAACTAACATTTTAAAATATAGTAAAACAGAAAAAAAAAAAAACTATTGAAAATATATATATATAAGTTTACGTGAACTGAATTGTTTCATTTCTGCTGCAAGTGCATTACTGTACACTGAATTCATGCTGGTTTTTACAAACTCAGAAAAAAATGCAGTTTGTTGAAGTTATTTTCTATGGTGTTCTGAACCCAGAACAGTGCTTTAATTTACAACTGAAGAAATCTGCGGCTGCGTTGTGCCTAAGAGGCACATATTTGTTGCTCATATTTTGCATATGAGCTGATTTTCCTGTAATAATGACATTTTTATATCAAA
This sequence comes from Carassius auratus, assembly GCF_003368295.1. Lineage (NCBI taxonomy): Eukaryota > Metazoa > Chordata > Actinopteri > Cypriniformes > Cyprinidae > Carassius > Carassius auratus. Next base: position 17,093,041 of record NC_039278.1, on the reverse strand, counting down.
CCCCCACCACCCATGCCCCCTTTTTTCTGTGATATAAAGTCAGCAGTGTGATCCTGACGTTTGGCATTTTTAGCAGTTTACGGTTCCTACATGTTCATTATCTCCATCAGTCCACCTCCTGCACACTTCTCCGAGTTATTTACGGATTCTTCCAGAATCTCTTACCAGCATCTGACTGTCACGAGTGTGTTTATGAATCTAATAACCCCAATTTCTTTAGGTTGTTGCCACATATATGTAATATAGCTCAGGTGTTGGTAAGATTTATGACAGAATTTCTTGCCATAATATCAATGATGCAACTGAATGATTCACACAGGAAATACTTTCTCACACATAAAGAACAATTCATTCAAAAAAGGAAACTGTGTCATCATTTACACACCCTAATGTACTTTCAAACCTGTATAGACACTTTTTTTGTGGAACACAAAAGGTGAAATTTTAAATAATTATCTGGGGTTTTTTTTTTCATGCAATAATAGTGAATGAAAGATGAAGGTTTCAGGCTCAACAAAAGCACCATAAAAATGTCATTAAAGTAATTTACATGACTCATGTGCTATACGAGTCTATTCAAAATATACAAACAAACATACATATATACAGAGGTCCTGAAGGGAATTTGGACACATAAGCCATCATTTAAAATGTCTTTGCATTATATAACAAAATATCAAAACATGTGGCATTTTAAAGCAATACAATTCTTTCAAGCAAAACGTTCTACAAATAAAAAAATATTAAGTAATTAATATATTTTTAAAACTAAAGACAAAATGTTATGGACATTTTCTACTTATCAACCTTTGTTGTACTTGTTCATATAAATTACCATTCAAAAAATCGGGTCAGTAACATTTTCAAAAGTTCTCTATTTTATGTATGTGTGTGTGTGTGTACTGTTCCTTTAAATGGCATTTCTGCATTCAGAAATTCAGCAGCAGAGACACGCAATATTTCTGCACTGCTGCACTCAGAGGGAAAGAAACAGCTTTTTGTGTGAGCCACCTTCCTTTCAGCAAAAAAAATCTAAGTGACATGCAACACAGGAGTCTCACACGTCAGTCTAACTCTACTAGTCCCCGTACCCTTGAGATGAAAGTAGTTGGCATCATAAATGACTTATTAGGCTCCTCACAATCTCTCACCCGCTGCGTCTGTTGGGTTAAACAGAGGCATCATATCAGGCGAACACATCTGCGCCAGCAATGCAGTCATGCACTTAGACACTGCATATTCTTCTCTGGCAAATCTGCCTCATTATTGCATTCAGTGTAGATATGCAAGTGCAACCACTGAAATATGTTGCAGAAGCAAATATTGCGATAAATGCAAATGACTTGATTAATTTTTAAACTTGTTATCAGGAAGGATACAGTGCCTTCATACTGCCCGAGAACTATTTAGCATACATACACATCCACAGCAGAAAAGCCTTCTGAATCTAATATATTTACTTTTCTGAAGCTTTTCCAAGATGCAAGTGATTATTAACATTGCTAAAAGTTCATTTGTGACATCTTCATAATCCAGTAAAAAGCTATCATTTAAAATAGCCAGGGAATTCTTTGAGTGCGGACAGCAAACATATGTTTGAGATATGACAGGAGCTGCTTTGATTGGGCAATAAATATGCAAATGGACCTAGAGTGACATACTAATAGCTGATTGGTTTGAAGATTGGGCTTATCATCAATGACAGGATTTTGTTGGTGGGAAATTGGATGCAGGACGGCACGTTAAACACAATGAGACTATTGGCATTTTTAGTATGTATGGTGCACCACAACGAATGTCGTTACTGAACACACGGTGACAGCTAATCTTTCCAGTGTTCTGGAGTTACTGACAAAATAGCTAGAGATACAAAATTTTAAGGCTAGTGAGTAATGATTCAATGATTTTACTAATGATTTTTCTGCCTGGCGGACCTATATGTGAACAAATCCAAAACCACAGCATTTTGTCAAATGAAAGGGATCATTGCATAAAATGTAATAAACAAAAACAGCAAATTGAAGAGTTTGCTCTATTCTTTTGAATAACAATTTTGGAACCAAGACAGATTTGAACGTTTTCTGAATGTTTGACACAATGCTAAGGTGTAATTGCTAGGTAGGTACTTACAAACCAATCCAAGTCAAAAGTGCTCACCACAACACAAGTCTCTGGTCTCTTTGGTCTTTCTTAATGGGATTCTTTTTTCCGTTTTATGATCTGCAGGCAACACAACTCTGTATAAGTCAGCTCATAAACTAGAACATAAAAATTCTACCTTTAGGGTTTTCGACAGGGGGTCCGCAATGGTACTGCAGGGGGTCTGCTAATTATCATTTGATCTGAAACTAATTCTATAAAAAATATGCATTAAACAACCAAAAGTTCAGCTAAATGTTTCATTGCCCCTTCCACATTAAAATGTATTTAGTACCATTGTACTGTAATCTGTACATTAATCATTTTAATGGCAAAGTATGCAAATATATGTAAATATATAAACATGGCACAAAACTGTGTAACTGTAACTGTAAACTGTAAAAATGTAACACTCAGTTGCATACAATTAGTAACATCTTCCACCTTTTTTAGGTTTCTTTTAAGAACTAGAGAAAGAAATAAAGGAGTCCTTTGATACCAGCGCAGACCATTTGAAGCGTACGAGTCTGGTTTTTAATTAAAAAGATCTGTTGTAAATAAGTAGCCTGTCCTTCTTTCTTCAAGCTGTCATGAGAATATATGCATAAACTCTTTATGTATATTTGGATGGATGTAAAGTGATTTACACAAGTACTTTGTATGTGTCTTGTATTTCTAATACTTGATGTGACTTTTGCACAAACAAGGCAAGTGTTAAAAAAAATCATCCATATGGACACAAAGAAAGTCAAAGCAGTATACCAAAAAAGCATTACATATAAAAGCTTTTAGCTCGGGTTCTAATCAAGTCTGGGTCATATCTAGTCTCAGCCTCAAACGCCACGCTCCTATGGCTTAACGTCTAATGCATATGGCACACAAAAGTGAAAACACTTCAGGAGTTTCGAAGTCTTCATCAGATTGGTTGAATTATACAGGATCTCCAGGAGATGCATTCTTTGACTTTCCGCCTGGAAACAAAGATGTCGTGATGCCAAAACCCCTCAAGAAAAAAGAAACCCTTCGTTTTTACAACTGTGAGGATGAGTGCTTATCAGGATCAACAGAATGCTGGATTTTCAAACGTATGTGAAATATTTAAAGTTTGCGGCATAGAATCTTTAAAATACATCCGAACGTTTTACAAACCAGTCGGTTATTGTGGCGTCTCTCACTTATATAAGTCTCTCTCAGAAAATAAAAGTGTGATCTTTCAGTAAAACATCTCCGTCGGTGTTCAACTGAAAGAAAATCATGTCAATCATGACAATGTCTTATTTCTGGCTGAAATAATCCTTTACAAAACACAGACAAAAGGTGTATTATAAGGTGAACAAAAAGGAATGTTATTGATCCTAGTAAATCCACCCATAAAATAATGTAAAGTTATCCTGAGTCCTGTGAATTTTAACTGCAACCTTCAGGCTATTTAGCATAGCTCTGATTTTTTAAATTCAGAACGTAAAACTCAGACATAACAAAGCCCTTATGTTCATAACAAAAAAAAAACTATATAAGAGAGTACTGAATTTTACCCAGTCCACATCTTATTATAATAAACACAGATCATTTTGCTTTTAATAGCCCTGTTTAAATTGGCCTTGTTGGCATGTGTGGTAGCTGTAGTATTACAGAGAAGCTAATTGACACTTATTGGAGATAATGAGGCAGCAACGCTCGTATTCTTCAGCACAGGGTACAGAACGTTATGCTGATACTAATTCCAGCTTAGCTTTCCTATATCTCATTTATCCAAATCATTTCAGATGATAGGGATGTTAAACAATATCTACTAAGTCAGAAATAAACTGCTCAAGAGCACAAGGAGGGTTGCACACCCAGTTACCTGGATCTTACAGGAGGTCGTCGTCATGGATCTTGCTGCTGTAGACTTGAAAGACAGAGGTCTGGCGAACAGAAGGACACAGTGAGGCACAGCGAAGTGTTTAGGAGCTGGGCAGATGTCAGGTCTGAGACTGCTGCTCCCAGTATTTCTACAATGCCGGCTCACAATCAGCTTCCCAACAGCGCCTGTCAGAGTTTAATGGGAATTAACACCTGGTGAAAGTTCTAAAACTCATGAAGTACGTCATTGGGAAAGGTTAAAGAAATAGTTCACCCAAAAATGAAAATTATGTTGTCATTTACTGACCTTAACTCACTGAAAATGACAAAGCTGGACCATTAAAGTAGTTCATGCAACTCATTTATTAAATTCCAAGTCTTCTGAACCCATACAATAGCTTTATGCGAAGAACAGACAAAAGCTATTTATGCTGAAAATGTTGTCCGTTATACTCATTTGCACTGACTAACAACATGAAATCAATCTTTTATAATACGTGTTCTTGGTTTTATTGTGATCGTCTTTATATTAAATCAAAAATGCTTCTGAAACAACTTTATTACTCAAACCTTTTAAACTGGCTGCATTGTGGTGTGACCTACTTTTCAGACTCCACATTATGTGCTTGGTAATTGGGAAAGTTGTGGCCTAGTGTTTAGAGAGCTTGACTCCTAACTCTAAGGTTGTGGGTTTGAGTCTCGGGCCGCCAATACCATGACTGAGGTGCCCTTGAGCAAGGCACCGAACACCCAACTGTCCCCTGGGCACCACAGTATAAATGGCTGTGTGTGTGCACTTTGATTGGGTTAAATGCAGAGCAAGAATTCTGAGTATGGGTCACCATACTTGGCTGCATGTCACGTCACTTTTCAAAAAAAAAATCCATATTTGCGTATAAATACAGCTGATTACAGAAGTAGGTTGTAAACGTCACTTCATGTTGATTTTATATGGATAATTTACCCAAAATTTACGCACTCTCATGTTGTCAAACCTGAATATTTTTTGGTGAACTATCGCTTTAAATTTCAAAATTTTCAAAAATGGTATAATAATATTATATGGCTTTGGATGACTTGTCTATATAGAGTATGTAATAAATGGTTGCATGGAGTAGTTTTAACTTTCTGGTTCTCAACACTGTTAAAAGCAGTACATAACATCTCATTCTGTGCTACACAGAAAATAGAAAGTGCACATTTTAATTTTTGGTTACTAATGGAAAGATTTTATGATTTAGTATAATGTACAGTATCACACAAGAAAAATAGTTGCAGCCGTGTTTTACAGATCACCAGTATGGTCAAACATTGTTAATGATTGAAGCTAATGTGAAAATATTTGGTATGTGTGAATTGTAGGTGTGAACCAACAATTAAAGGAAGGAAAAAAAGCCTTTTCTCACCTGAGGGAAGAGGTGATATAGTTATAATGCTTCCAAATGACCTTATCATGACCATCTCTGGTTTTCCCAGAGCTTCCTGCTCTACCTTCAAATGGATGTCTCAGAGCACTCTTAAAATTTTACACCACTCAATTTTTGAACAAAGCTGAACTCTTGGAAAAGATAACAATAGCGGTCTGTTGACAGAACCCTGTGGAATATCAGTTTGTGGGCAATGTTAAATGCACGTCGTCTTCTCTCTGTGGCAGGTACAATTATGCCACTGAGAACCTGGTAGCCTTGAGTTGAACCCACAGTGGTACACGGATATGACAGCATCAACTAAAGCTTCCATCTTGGATCCTCTTCATCTCTGAGGTGTTTGAATGTTAGCTGGAGAACAGCAGTTCTTTGACAACAGAGGTAAATATAAGGCAAAGGATATAAAAAGACAAACCTTGAAAAATCCCATGAACTATTGATGCAACCTTTTGTTTTTCTGCATTTTTTGCTTCTAACATGTTGGCACCTCAGTTTCCTTAGCTTTTTTTATTTATTTTATTATTTATTTATTTATTTTTAAAGAATTTTACTTCAATCTTCCTTCGAATCCAACATCTCTGGTGGGATTCGGTTAGTGAGAGTCACACTTTGATCATGTTTTCCTTCATCCGCAGACAGGAACCAAGGAAAAATCCTTATACAGTTTTGACAAAAACATTATAATGAGGGTTTCACACATGGTTGAAACATCCGAAAATCTTTAGTACGAGTTCTGCACCAATTAATCTAACCTCAAAGAAACTCTAGTGCACTATAGCACTTGCTTTTTCTCAAGGAAGAGGACAAGAAAAAAAAAGATGATGTAGGGAAATGAGAGAAACACCTTAAACATCTCTTCAATATTGTTGTTTTAGGAAATGCTTTGAATTTTATGAAATGCATTCAAGTCAAGCAACCATATATCGAACTTAGTTTATAGCATCCAGGGTTTAACAAGCCGGTTGTGAGTCATGCTTTTAAGATATAACCTGAAGCGTAAATCATTCCCAGCACAGCATCTGATACACACAAATGTATCTCATCCACTTCCATTTTTAATCACATCCCTATATGTACACACTGTACAAACCCCAATTCATCTGACCTCTAGCACCCTGCGTTGTCATTGGGCGGTGAGTGCACAATTGCAGCTGCTGCGCGTCTCATTGATATTTCGCCCTCGGATCATCAAAACCCAGGCTCTGTTCACAGTGGTGTAGGGTGACACTTCCCCACCGAGCTTGAAAGTCCATCTCAAGACCCTTTGAACTGAGCCTCTGGGTACTGGAAAGCAAGTAACGTTCATAATAGCTCCCTTGTGTTAGGCCGGTGGTCCCGACAGCCTGGGAATCGATTAAAAGCCTTCATGGCCCCCTCTTCCTCTCCTAGGCTGGCCTAGCGTCTCACCATGCAAGCTAATCCTCCAAGAATGTGCAGGTAAGTCAGAGGGTTCTATTGTTTTAGTTTTTTTTTTATTTTTACTACTCATGGAACGGTTGACGCACGGTGCATTGGGAGTATAGACTGATCATGTTCATAAAAAAGGAAATTACATATTTTCCAAATGTGACCTTTCTCTGTCTTTTCTTTCAGAATTGTTCATTGTTAAGCTGTTTTGTTTGATCTACCTGAGAAAGCTCAAGTATGGCACAGCCGTCCGTTCCCAGACCAATAGGCCCATTTGTTGTAGGAGGATTTGTCTTTTTGCCCCACCTGTGTTTGGTGAGAGAAGGGGAATTTGCGTCATTGCCCAACCTGTGTTTGGAGAAAAAGGGTACATTGGTCAGAAAAGCCCAAAAGGCCAAAGGAATTTCTTAACATGAGACACATATCCGGGAAATAAAAAAAAGTTGAAGTTGGATATCTATAATGACCTTTCTGGAACAGCTGTATGTTCTATATAAACGCACACACAAGTACACACACATTTACACACATGTACATACATTTCTGCAAACATACATTAATATAGTGTTCCTGTAGCTCAACTGGTAGAGCACTGCGCTAGCAAGCAAGCAAGTGCAAGGTTGGGGGTTCGATTCCCCGGGAACACATGATATGTAAAAATTGATAGCCTGAATGCACTGTAAGTCACTTTGGATAAAAGCGTCTGCTAAATGCATACATTTAATTTAATATACATGGAGAGTTGTGGCCTGATAGTTAAAGAGTTGAACTTGTAACCCAAAGGCCCTGGGTTTTGAGTACCAGCGGGGATTGTAGTTGGGGGGAGTGAATGACCAGTGCTCTCTTCCACCCAGTGGTGGACGAAGTACACAAATCAAGTACTTGAGTAAAAGTACAGATACGTATAATAAAATATTACTCCAGTAAAAGTAAAAGTACTCCTTTTTCAATTTTACTCAAGTGAAAGTACAAAAGTACTCGATTTTTTATGTACTTGAGTAAAAAGTACTGAAAGATAGATGTTTGCTAGCCTGGTAATACCAGACTCTGCTACTTCACTTTGCTTCGTAGACAGAGTCTGGAATGGCATAATAGAGAAGTGTTTTCTCTCTCGCTAGGGGGCGCTTGTCTGAAGTTTAAAATCATTCGTTAGCCGTAAGCCAATCAGATACGTTTAGTTATGACGTATGTTATGCACCTGTGCAGCCGCATCGAAGCACAGACATCATGCATCAAACTCAAATCTATGATTGAACTTCCACTGTAAACCTGTTGTAAACACATGATGATGCGAGCGAAATACCGGAGTGAACATGGCTGTAAACGACTTTTGCAGTTTGAAAAAGAGTTGAATGTTCTCCATAACAGAGCGAATTGCATCCCGTATCTCGTTTCCGATTTCCGCGGTCGTTTCGGTTTTCGATTTCTCCAACCTACAATGTAAAACTCGGCGCTTAGCATCTACGTCACGGCTCTCAGCCCGCCCTCTGTTCGTTGATTGGCCCGGCTGTTTCCAGACCGGTGGCAAACAGAAAGCTCTGACGCTGTATCAGACTGAGTACAGAAGCGAAATGAAATTGAGCGTAAGTAGGAAGTCTGACATAGTCAGGCTAGATGTTTGCCATTTTATATAAGCTAATTTAATTTTATATAAGCACTTTTTTTTTAATCCTACTGCTAAAAATACCTGGGATTTTTTTCCAAAATAACCACTATATGGAGTCAAGATATATTTTTGTTGTTGATATGGACTACGTTGACGAGAGTAATGTTCACTGTGAAGCTTACACTGTGATTTACCTGAGAGAAAACAGAGATGGCCATCTGATTTTCACCAGTAAGAAAAAAGTATTTTAAAGTTTGTGGTTTTACAGAACATCACAGTTATATATGACATGATAATAAGACCTGAAGTTAGGAAGAACATCTTAAGGAAAATATAATTATATTTTCTTAATTATTTTTTGTAAAAAAACACCCCTGGCCAAACGGACTGTAGTTACATCACAACATCTCATCCTTTCTTTTCTCCCCAGATGTAATCTATATATATATATATATATATATATATATATATATATATATATATATATATATATATATATATAGGTGGTTGAATAAAAGTATTTGGACATTATTTATAAAAATTACCTCAAGTTAGCACCAGCAAGCTTGTTAGCTAGACATTTAGCATCAGCTACAATATTTACTTATTTTCATTACGGTTATGAATAAACATTCATGTCTGTCTAACGTTTCTCGTAGTTAATCCAAACAATATAACGTTACTGTTGATAAACAATATAAAAACAGACGTCATGGTAGCATTTCAATAAAACTGTTAATATTACGGCAGCGGGGAATTTGGACATGCATGCGTTATTTCATTTAATCTGTGTTAGTTTAAGGTTATTTTATTTTTTATTTTTTAACCTAAAACACAGAGACGCTGACTTATGTGTCTGCATCGTTTGCACTGGAGCATTTAAGTGGGCTTAAACAGATCACTCTTTACAGCGGATTTAGTTCCCAAACAACTGACAATAATTTAGTTACAATAATTAATCCTAAATGTCGACATTAATAACTTACTTTTAGCAACATCAGACGCACGCGCGCTCACAAGATCTGCCGGTTCTGTAGACTCGCACTAAACGGTTCATTTGAATCAGTGAGTGGTCGACTCCAGAACAACTGCAATCGGATCATTCTAATTCGTAATCGTTTGGTGCGATTCGCGATCCGATTAATGTTTATTTTGAAAAGACTCAGTTCGTTCATGATGAATCAGACACCGCTTCTGCGTGTCGGAGCACGTGATATATTATAGGTAACGATATGTTTTATGAAATGTAGCGAAGTTAAAAGTACGATCTTATGCTTTGGAATGTAGTGAAGTAAAAGTAAAAGTTACTCAAAATAAAACTACTCCAGTAAAGTACAGATACTTGAAAAATACTTAAGTACAGGCTAACGAAGTAAAGCTACTCTGTTAGCTACTGTCCACCACTGGTCTATGTCTCATAACTTTGAACGCTCCTCTGGTTTCAGTTGTGTTTTTGTTTATTTTGGTGACGTATAAATAAAGTCTTCCCATCTGCCTGCACTTGAATCGACAGGTTTAAAAAAAAGCCTCAAGTCCAAATATTTATTTATCACCAATTTACTGTTTGACAAACACTTCCTGCTTCAAGATCTGAATTTTAAAAAAAAATCTCAAACATGCTCCGCAGTCCCGATCGGAATCAACCGAGTCGCGAACAGGCTCCGAAGTGCCGATCTGAATCAACCGAGTCGCGAACATGCTCCGAAGTGCCGATCTGAATCAACAGAGTAGCGAACCGGCTCCGAAGTGCCGATCTGAATCAACCGAGTCGCGAACATGCTCCGAAGTGCCGATCTGAATCAACCGAGTCGCGAACATGCTCCGAAGTCCAGAAGTCCCGATCTGAATCAACCGAGTCGCAAACAGGCTCCGAAGTCCCGATCTGAATCAACCGAGTCGCGAACAGGCTCCGAAGTCCCGATCTGAATCAACCGAGTCGCGAATGCTCCGAAGTGCCGATCTGAATCAACGGAGTCGCGAACAGGCTCCGAAGTCCCGATCTGAATCAACGGAGTCGCGAACATGCCCCGAAGTGCCGACTTGAATCAATGGAATTGCGAACAGGCTCTGAAGTCCCGATCTGAATCAACGCAATCGCGAACAGGCTCCGAAGTCCCGATCAGAATCAACAGAGTCGCGAACATGCTCCGAATTGCCGATCTGAAAACTTCGACCAAAGAATGTAAAAAATAACTCTATTTCTCTAATAACTCGAACTCTACAACTCTATGAAAGACTCAGATCACGTATCTAAAAATAAATCGCTATAGTAAAATAGAAATAATAAGAGGGAGTGAAGTTTCCTACAGTTCTGCTGTGTTTGGTCCTCATGCGCGTCACTCCGCAGCGCGTCTCCGCCCCTCACACGCGCGTTTACAGCGCTAAATTAATAATCTTTGCTAATTATTATACATTTACTTCATTGTCAGCTTCAGGTACTTCATTTATTATTGTTCAATGAACTGTTTGAAAAAAAAGGGTTGTATTTCAGTAATAATTCTAAATTATCAAAATAAAATATATAAAATAAATAATAAAAAATATGATTTCCAGTTACAATAATTAATCCTAAATTTCGACATTAATAACTTACTTTTAGCAACATCAGACGCACGCGCTCACAAGATCTCCTGGTTCTTACTTCTGTAGACTCGCACTAAACGGTTCATTTGAATCAGTGAATTCGCGATCCGATTTAAAAGTTTATTTTGAAAAGACTCAGTTCGTTCATGATGAATCAGACACCGCTTCTATGTGTCGGAGCACGTGATATATTATAGGGATTAACGATATGTTTTATGAAATGTAGTGAAGTTAAAAGTACGATCTTATGCTTTGGAATGTAGTGAAGTAAAAGTAAAAGTTACTCAAAATAAAACTACTCCAGTAAAGTACAGATACTTGAAAAATGTACTTAAGTACAGTAACGAAGTAAAGCTACTCTGTTTCTGTCCACCACTGCTTCCACCTTCAATACCCTTGGTGGTGGGTGGGCGGGTGTTACAAAATTAGATTTTGTTCTATTCAGTTCACTCCAGTGAAGAATTCATCAACTGTTTCAAATCTTCGGAACTTTTCATTAGAATTTACTAGATTATTTGTGAATCAGACAACACTGGTCGTGCTACTGTACTTGTTGCTGATTTACTAAAAAGAACTCATAAGAGTCATTAGTTTGTAAATCAGTCTACACTCATCATACTTTATGTCATTAATTTAAAAGAATCAGTTTGTAAGAGTCTTTAGTTTGTGAATCAAGACCACACAATATATGGAATAACATGCTTTTAATAAAAATGATGTTATTCCATAGTCTTGGTTTCTTCACATCTGTCACTTCAAACAAAGCCTGTTTGATATCCAGAGTTTGGATGGAGGAAGCTTGATGTATCAGTGCTTCCCAAACTTCAAGTTTTATAGATGTTTCTTTAGACCTTTAGCTTTTTTCATGACTCCAGCATCACAGTGTTTTATGTGAATCTTAAGTTCCTCCATTAATTTGAGAAAGAAAGCTGTCCTGACCTCTCGGTGGTGGCAGAGGAGAATGCCGTCTCCTCTCCAGGTTTCTGTCATTGTTATAAATATCTGTAATCAACGGCTCAGCTGGCTTTGTCAAACTCACTAATTGCTTTAAGCAACCAAAACACCAATTTGGAGAAGTTTTCCAGAAGGTTGATTATGTCGTGCAGACGGTGTGTTTTTTAGAATGGCCTTTAAGTCAAAATGGACCCTATTTACTTTCTGAACACACATTCCTACACACGTCATATATTGCACAACTCATCAGTGAATGTTGTTTCCAAAGAAGAATCTTTCGTCAAATTTTAAAAAGCTTTCAATTTAATTTTGTTTACACTTAATACCTGCAGCACTCTGTACAATAAACCACATTACAGAAGTCAAATCAGTTGCAAATGCATTTTCATGTTAACTTGAAAGAGGAATCATTAGATCTAAACCCAAACACTATGGGGCCTATTTAAACGAAAGTGTAAAGTGCACGGTGCAGGTGCACTCAGGGAGTGTCCAAATCCATTTTTGCTATTTTAACGATGGAAAAACTGTTGGTGTGCCCGGGCGCATGGTCTAAACGGGTTGTCCCTATTCTCTTAATGAGTAATGGGTGTTTTTTGGGCGTAACTTGCAATAAACCAATCAGAGTCTTACTTACATTCCCTTTAAGAGCCAGTTGCACTTGTGCCATGATGGATTTATTTACATGGGGGAATTTGACAAGTGCAAAGACAGAACGTGGCTCCGAGATGAAATATATATACAGTACAGACCAAAAGTTTGGACAAACCTTCTCATTCAAAGAGTTTCTTTATTTTCATGACTATGAAAATTGTAGAGTCACACTGAAGGCATCAAAACTATGAATTAACACATGTGGAATTATATATTGAATTATATACATAACAAAAAAGTGTGAAACAACTGAAAATATGTCATATTGTAACTTCTTCAAAGTAGCCACCTTTTGCTTTGATTACTGCTTTGCACACTCTTGACATTCTCTTGATGAGCTTCAAGAGGTAGTCACCTGAAATGGTCTTCAACAGTCTTGAAGGAGTTCCCCGAGAGATGTTTAACACTTGTTGGCCCTTTTGCCTTCAGTCTGTGGTCCAGCTCACCCCTAAACCATCTGGATTGGGTTCAGGTCCGGTGACTGTGGAGGCCAGGTCATCTGGCGCAGCACCCCATCACTCTCCTTCTTGCTCAAATAAACCTTGATGCCTTCAGTGTGACTCTACAATTTTCAATTTTTCTTTGAATGAGAAGGTGTGTCCAAACTTTTGGTCTGTACTGTATATATATATATATATATATATATATATATATATATATATATATATATATATATATATATATATTATACAAAAAAAATTGTATGCATTGCAATCCTTTAATTTTTAAAACTTGGCATGTTTGTGTTCTGCTTTGCGTCCCTGTGTTTAATAAGCAGCGTGTACGCTCTTTAAATAACAAAGAACAAACATTGCGCTTGACTTTAGACCAGGTTTGAGCTGGTCTACGCCGCAGTTTCATCTCCTTAAAATAGCATTGCTTTAGCAATGTGCCTGAACACACCCATTTTTGAGACCAGCACGCCCCGGGCGCAAAAATGAGCGCAAATGCATTTGCTAATATGGCGCTGAATGGGAAAATGCAAATGGCGCCGGACTGAAACTGCGCCTTGCGTCGCATTGCGCCGGGTGTATTATAGGGCCCTATATTATTAATAGCCTACACAATTTCAGTACATGAAATTGAGAGGTTTGAAAATTTGATGTGCAGTATGATACAGTTATTTGAAAACTCTGGACTTCTGAATTGCACTCCGCTTGTTTGGCTATCAATACACTCATTATACAGTTTTCATACTTTGATTACTTCGAAATGCAATCCAAAATCAAAGTAAACTTGCTCTGTGACATTTTAGATGAAAGATCCAGATCCAGCACTATCGATCCGTTATTGTGGTATAGTTTGTCAGATAACAGCCCTCCGCAGTCAGAGTATCTGCTGCCACTTTTTTCCTTTTTGTTCTCCTCTGTGGGAGCTAGAAGACAAGATTGCATCAATAACAACAACAACACCATTTAGACTTTCCAAACAAAGCCTATACCTACAGCACCATGCGTCTCTCGTGCTGTCCCATGGTTTGGCAGAGAACTTTGATGGCTCATTCATTTTAATTTGGGCTCCTTGGGCAAGGAGAGGCTACATAATTGCTACATCACTTCAAAGGGGTGATGTGCGATCCAAGACTGTTCGAGAAACACCGACAGGACATTTATAGAGTAAAAACAACTGCTTCATGCACTAGACAGCCACAGATACTGTATATTCCCACTTTAATATTACTCTGCTTTGTTTTCGTCTTGTAGGAAGCCCTTGGAAACTCACCAAGGGCTACAATTATTCATTCTAGTAGGTATTTATAGATGCTCTCCTGATAAGGGAATAAACAGGATAGGCTGAGCAGTGCACTTATTAAAACATAGCCCAAAGTGGGCTCGCCTCAGGGGTTCGGGAAGGCAATAGTGCATCTCTATCCGGCCAATTGGAGTGGACACATATGAAATCCCCTTAGTAATGTGCAGTGAGGGGGAGCCCAGAGGGTTCTGCAAGCATTACGTGACTGGAATGGACCAACGTGCGCGTTAGCTAACTTTTAGACAGTTGCAGAAGGCTCTTCTCTTCATTAGAGCTGGGTGAACATTCGAACAAACAGGGAACTTCTCCAAAACCCAAAGATATCATATTTGTCTTGGAGAATTATAACTCTCTTAGAGAAAGTTTATTATCTAGTATAGGTGCACTCAAGAGGAGTGAGATGAAGGAAAACTACCGCAATGAAAATGATGTATGGGACTTCAATCTGGGAGCCGAGCGATGCATCACTCTCAAGCTGTGCTCCTCAAAGCTCTTTTAATAAAGTGCATTGAGAAATCACAGCTAGATCTAATAGGTTCAGGAGGAAATAAATCTTGCTGTCTTTACATATATGAAGAAGCATGATGCTGTTGTGTTATTTAATATTAGTTTGTAAAAGAGCTATTAAACAGGCAGCAGCAAGTGGCAGTCGAGTGGCGATTCAACCCAGCAGACGCGCAGGGGATGCTGAAGTTGATTGATGCATTATTGGTTTGCTCAAGGTAAATTTTCAATTTTGCTTAAAATTGTAAGTACACATCACATCCATTTATTGGATGTGACCTCATACTGTTGACAGCATGTTATTGAGGTTTTTTTTCTTTAAAAAAAGCAAAAAAATACATAATTTAACATAAAAACTAATTTTTTACATTGTGTTTCATTACAAATTCTTTACATTGTGCCAGTTTTCATGACAATTAAGCACATTTCCTACCAAAATTCTCATATCAAAACCTCTCATGATTCTTGAAAAAAAAATTTGATTAGTTACTGATTTTTAATTAACTATAAACTATAGTTAAATATTTTTGTTAATTTTTTGTTATATTTTTATTTTTATTTATTTACATATTTGCATTGCTTTTATACAACAAAAATTACCATCATGAATAAATACATTTAAAAAATGTAAAAAGAATTTGGAGTGGGGAATAAAAGTACTTAATTGCCATGTAATGCCACAATGTAAAATATTTAATTTAGAAAAAAAAAACATATATATATATAGATATATATAGATATATATATATATATATATATATATATATATATATATATATATAAATAATTCTTATAGTTTTCTTTTAAATACAACCCTGGCACGTTCTTGACAGTTTACCGGTAACATTAAACTACTAACTGTCTCAACTCTATTTCCCATGCAGCACAACCCACATGAACTGTTTTTCAACTCTGAAGCATCAAAGATGCTACTTGATTTCAAGCTCGGAAACATTTTTGAGTGCTGTCAGAAAGGACAAACATTACTCACGCTGCTCATCAGTTTCAGATCGAGTAAGTGCCTGTGATATCTGTTTTAATTGCTGTGAATTAGCATCTGGCTGGGGCACACACACATGTGGAGGGGCCATTTGAAGAGATTCCTATGGTAGCGCATGAGGTCTTTTTCTTTTCTTTTTTTTTTTATGACAGCGAACAGGGACTCTCTGAAATGCAAATGTGTGTAATAGAGAGATGATGGCCATCCGACACGGATGCACATTTTGACATTTAAATGGCAGACGCTGTGACAGAGGTCATTGGCTTGCTGACAGTGACATCACATGACCTCTAATCACCCCTCTGTATCCAATATTCTGCTCATCTCCTGCCTGTTAAGTTGAAGATTGAAGTGTCACGCTGCTTATATTGGCGGATCAGTTGCCACTTGAGTGGGAAACAACAACGAGCAAATTTCAAGACCTGTAAAGGTTCCGTCTTTATTGGGACAAGTGTGACACATCGTAAGGGTCCCCACATTTTTTTCCCCCTAATAAAGCACTTGACATAATCTAATTAATCCCAGAATTAATATATACTGGAAATGGCTGCATCTTAATGGCATGTTAAAATGCATCTTGTCAGCTTATTTCACACGGTTCATTTATAATTTGTTGCAATACTCTTATTATCTATCTATCTATCTATCTATCTATCTATCTATCTATCTATCTATCTATCTATCTATCTATCTATCTGTCTATCTATCTATCTATCTATCTATCTATCTATCTATCTATCTATCTATCTATCTATCTATCTATTTGACTGTCTGTCTGTCTGTCTCTCCATCCATACGAAGACCATTTAAAACCAGAGGTTGAAACAGAAGTAGATGTTTAAACTTTAACTATTTAATAGTCTGTTTTTTATTTGAAGAATCAGAAAACTCTATTATTTTGCTATATGCCAGTGAACATTTCAATTACAAGCGTTTGACACCTATCTTTTGCGCAACACTTAAGAAAAACTACAATCGATGCGTTACTTTTAAATGCTCTCAGCTGGTGTGTTGTGTGTGTGTCGGCCCTGAACCTGCTGTGTGTGAAGATCGCGGCCCAGCTGTGATAGAAACGTGTTATAGATCCACGGCAGAGCACAAAGACCGATCAATACAGACAGTAAGAGGCTACACCTCTGTCTGCCGATCTGACGGAGAGCTCTCGTCCGCGATCCATACTCAACAAGCCAGGAAAACTTCAAGGTTGAAACGCTGCATGAAAAACACGCACGTTCTGCTGCTTTGAAGGGCAGAAAAAACTTACAGAAACAGTCTCAGGCTGTTGTGGAGAGATGCGTGCATTTGAATGATGTTTAAAGTAGTGCTAAACTGTAAAGAAAATACATTGTTTTTATATATAAAAAAAGCAAAAACATGCAATATCATATGAGACGTAAGATTTATTGCACGTAAAAGCATTGATTGTTTGTTAAATGTTGTATTTATGTAAATAAAGGGGTCAAATACTTGTAATTTAAATAATTAACAAGCAAATCAAATGAAAATGGATGGACACAGACGGACAGTCAACAGAGCAATATAAATAGATAGAACAATAGAAAAATAACGATATATGATAGAGAGTCTTCTCACAGTCTCTGTTGACAGCATGACTGTCACAAAAGTATTCATCTCATAGTATAAATAATTCAAAGAAACACGATCCAGTTAAGTTGATGCAAAGTTTTACATACCAAGGGAAGAGGACTGTTGAATTTTTGCTAAATGTCAGCAAGCGAACCGTGTGGGTGGCCAAGCCTCATAGTTCAGACTGAAATGGAAGATTTTGAACAGAAAAGTCATCTCACAGAGAACACACCAGCGTAAAATACACCCTGTTTTACACTATCAACTTCAGTCGAAAACTATAATAGCTCAGTACAGATATGCAAATACTTTTCAGTCACTGTTTCTCCTTTTGAATCATTGCAATAGTCCAAAATAATTTACATAAATGTCCTATTTTCACATTCTTCACATTTCATATTTAATAAACACACTCGACCTGTGTCTATCATTATAGTTGAAATGTATAATTTCTTTGCCACAAGTGCAACTGAACCAAGTGTGTAGTTTTCCAAACATGTCTGTGATTAAATGCTTGAAATTTAATGATTTCCCAGTGCACAGTATATATATATATATATATATATATATATATATATATATATATATATATATATATATATATATATGTGTGTGTGTGTGTGTGTATATATATATATATATATATATATATATATATACTTTTTTTTTTTTTTTTTTTTTTTAAGAATCTATACTGTATACTATTTTTAAAATGGTGTTACAGTATAAGATGAGCACTTTTTTTAGAAATAGTATAAAACAGTATGCATTATGCACCAATACATTATTTTAATTTTTTTTTAATTCTATAAATATTTTAGTATTAGCATTGGCATGAATTATATCTTAACTTAAGGCGGTCATTAATCATTAATCACAGGGAAATATACTATTCAGAACAGTGTTGTTTACATACTATGTGCAATATATACTGTATGATATATTATGGAAGCTTATTTCCACAGTGGAATAAAGAAATACTATTTTTTTAAGTACCTGTGACTTTGTAGCCTTTTTTTTTCAGAGTTACAAGAAGAAGAAAAAAGTCAGAATTTTTAGTTATTTTTTTATTTTTTATTCTGTGGCCAAAATAAGCTTACATACTATATTCTACAAAAACAGTATGGTATGCTGTTCTAAATATAGCTCTACTTTCCTGCTAAACAGTCTATTACAAGGGAGTCCCACCCCAAAATCATGCCACTGGTTGAGTTAGAAATAAACATGTCGGGTATGTTCAGAAAGTCAACCAACAAATATTCTTACATTTCCTTTGCGAATGAAAGTGGGATAGAAATATTTGGATACTGAGAATGTTAGTAAAGATAACTACTGATAAAACAGCCTGTTAAAATGCAACATGTATAATTTTAGCAAGATCATAGATGCTGTTAGAAAATGATGGCAAACCTTGAGCGGGAGTGCTGGAAAATGCATTTTAATGTGTTTCCCATCACATTCATTCTGGAATTCACAGCTTGAGATGGAGATGAAGATGAAAGGATGCCAAACGTCAGCATCTACAGTGACCTCTACTGGTGGAGGCTGCAATAACACTCCATTAATGTCCGTTCATCTGTCAGAAAACTGAGATGTCAAATATGATAACATCAAACACCAAACATCTCTATCATTCTCAGGCCAACAGAGAGAGATAGAGATTTAGAGAGGGATAGCAACAGAGAGTAAGTGTTGCATTGGGTTTCATTCACGCCAGACCGCAGGCTGTATCTAGGGCAAAAAGCTGTGCTGATGAAAACCACTTTGCAAACAGTGTAATAGATAAATAATTGGGTGGGGACCGGCAGGAATGTGAACTTTGTCACCTTTGAGAGATCCCAGATCAACACATGAAATGTCCTCTGGCAAAAACAGAGATATCCTCTGCTCTGACAGGTCAGAGACATAAGAACACATTCAGAATTCACATGCATAAAGTATCAAATCGGACAAGCCTGGTACTCATAGATGTGTCTAATTATGTGGTCAAATATAGTGATGGAAACAGTGGTGGAAACTGGATCAACTCTATTAAAGGAAGAGTTCATGCAAAAATATAAATTTGCCTATAATGTAGGCTGTTGACTCTCGGGCATATCCAAGATGTAGATAGTTGTTTCTTCATCTGAACAGATTTGGAGAAATGTACATTCCATCACTTGCTCACTGATGGATGCTCTGCAGTGAATGGGTGCCGTCAGAATGAGAGTCCAAACAGCTGATAAAAACATCACAAGTAATCCACACCACTCCAGTCCATCAGTTAATGGAAGAAACAAAAAGTATTCTCGTATAGCTTCAAAAACCACCGATGTCAAATGGACTATTTTAACAATGTCCTGACTACCTTTCTGGGCATTGAACATGGTAGTTCCGTTGCTGTCTATGCAGGGTCGAAAAGCTCTTGGATTTCATCAAAAATATCTTAATTTGTGTTCTGAAGATGAACGGAGGTCTTATTGGTTTGGAACTACATGAGGGAGAGTAATTGATGACAGAATTATTTTATTTTGGGGTGAACTATACCTTTAAATAATGTGAGCTATAGTTTCAACAAAAGCATATCTCATAGCTCAAAGTTGGCCTCTCTTTAAAAGTTTATAATTTATTGTTAAAAATGAATTACGCTATGGAGAAACGTTTCAGACTGTTGCACTCTATGACATAAGTTTAGGGCGGTACCATCTGTTTTTCTGTCCAATGGCAGATGGGGGCGTGTTCGGGAACCTGTCTGAAAAGATTGCCTGAATTTAGAATATTTCTACCATATAAAAAATATGGAGGAAATCGTAAGAGTAGTATCCTAATCCAAATTCTGGATTTCCATTCACATTTCAGCTGGAAGTCCGGTTTGGGGCATTCAATTGCACTTTTCCTAGTAGGACATTGGAAATCAGTTGAACGCAGCTGGAGCAGCCCTGATCTAAAGAGGTTTTATTCAGAGGTCCTAAAAACAGCAGCACTTCTGTAGCATCTCGTTAAATTTCTGCTGTGTCTATGCATGGGTCTGATGCACTACTTGCATTTACGAAGCGATGATTATTTAATCAAAAGAAGCCTGTTTCTAAATCAGAGGAAAGCAGCAGAGGCACACAGTTTGAACTGTGACCCCGAACCCGCCTTTCTCCTCATCGCCATTCTTTTTCATCCCACGGTTTGAAGTTTGATGTCTTAATTGAATATGTTTACAGAGAAGCAGACTTCCTTCAATCTGGCAGAAACTGGGTTACCCTGTTTAACAGAAGAGGCTGCGTCCTCTGGTTCACCCCGAAATCTCTCTCTTTCCCTCTCTCTCTCTCTCTCGCTGGCTGCCTGTTCCCGCTTTGATCCTCCTCTGCAGACACCAGAAGAGACGACAGCTTTTCGACGAGTGTGTGCCACTGAGAAGGAGGGAAAAAGTGAGGGACTTTTAAAAAATTTGATCAGCAGGTCACATGTAATGCACCACACAGGCTTCTTGTTAGGTTCTGAGTGTCTAGGATGTGCTGAGAATGGGCCACACACTTCACTCACATGCCCATGCAAACACACACCCCTGATGTCCTGTGGGGTGGTGGCAGCTGACACAAACTGACATGTCGCATTATGGTTTGGATCCGAGAGCATAAAGCAGATTTCCCCAACAGGTGGCTGAAGTCTATGGAGACAAACAGTTGTGACACAATTCACCATGTTTGTTTACTCACAGGGACATATGGAAAGAGCTGCCGCTCATTTGCCTTGCCGATGCAAACGGCTTAAAATCAACTGACTTGCATTATGTAGATTGGAAACTCTTGAAATGCATTTCAACCAGACGGCTTTATGATATGGAACCAATTTTATGAGGATTTGGCTCTATTAAAACAGCATTTACATATGTGTAAATGCTGTGTAAATTATGTGTGCTGTCTCACTATTACTAATAAAAAATAATAATAATAATAAAAGTTGCAAATAAAGATTATTGTGGTAGTCTATGTTTTACAAGAAAATACTATTTAATTCTTCCTGTTTTAAAAGTTCACGTTTTATTCATTTATTAATTCATTCGTTGATTTAATTCATTTGCCTTTCTTCATAATGATTTGTGAAATTTACTAGCAATTTCTGAGTCAAAAATAGTTTCAAAGTAAAGAAATGTGTCAGAGCAGAGGTGTGGTATTACTTTTGGTGAACTACTGTGACCTGGAATATATATATATATATATATATATATATATATATATATATATATATATATATATATATATATATATATATATATATATATATATAATCTAATATACAAAAAAAATATATATATATATATATATATATACATATATATATATATATATATATATATATATATAATTTTTTTTTGTATATTAGATTGTACATAAGGAATAAAACAAAACAAAAAATGTTTAGAGTTGAACAAAAAGCTGTAAAGTGGCAGTGCTGTTCAAAGCAGGTAAACCTCTGTTTTATAGACTTTGCATGATCATGACTGTAGGAATACTGAATTTAATTTTGCACAGACAAGATTAATAAGCGATTAATTCAGTCTCATGTAAACTTCACAAATGTATTCCCCCATAAACTTCCACTGTTAGTGTATTCATTGCATATAAACATGCCACATTTTCTGTCAAAACATGATCTGTATTGAACATTGCTTTACCCACCGAGACCTGGTCAACCAACTTCATTATGGAGTTTTTTATGGAGAATATTTCAGTTCACACTGCCTTTGACCTTTAAGATTAATTTTTTTGTACAGACTTAATGGAATCCTTTTTTAGCAACAGTATATAAGCCCAAAAAAAATTCAGTTGACTGTTAGAAATGAACATTCTAAAGATTTAATAATTTAAAGATTTTATCTAGCTGTGGAAGTTTTTAAACCCTTCAATACGGCTTAAGAATTCCTTAACACTTCTCTCTTGGAAGTTTCAAAGGCATTAGCATTGAATTTATTCTAGCATTAAAATGCCTTCTGGCTGAGGATAATGTTTCATCCCGGAACATCTTTGTTCTAATTTAAATAAGTTGCTTTGCAGGGCGTTAAAGCTCTGCGGCCCCTAATTTTTCTGCTATTCCTTGTCACTGGTTTCAAAGACCTACTTCAAGCCATCTTGAGTTTACTGCAAAATACTGCAAATTATTTTCAGGATTAAAGAGAATCAAAGCAAATAAAAAAAAAGGTTCCTGTGTGGCGCTACTTGCTAAATATACAAGACTAATGTTTTGTGAAAAGTACATCTGGGCTATGTATATGTGTACATATAAAAGGGCACATTTGGACTTTTAGAAAATAAACTAATTTAAAATGTAATTTCCACTACATTTCATGTTACCAATTCAATTCTGTGGTGGAAATGACTTTTTTGATTCAGATTTCTGATAAAAATGGCCAACATCTTTCTCTTGTTAAGACTAATTACAGTAGCTTTAGATTATAGTTTCACATCTTTTGCACAAGCTGATTGAAAATTATTCTATAAAATAAAATAAAAAACACAGTTTTGAAGTTGACAATCATAAGAGATTTCCATCATTCAGATATAACAACCTGTTATATCTGAATAAAAAGACATTATTACTTTTTTCCCCGCCATCCTCTCGTTGTGAGTCTCCTCTCAATTTTCTGCAGGGCTCTTGTCCAAGATAGTCTGCCTGCGATTGTAAAGTACGTCTTAAAATTCAAAAATCCCCAGACTGGGTTCTCACGGTGAGTTTATGTGTAAAACCGGCTGCGGTGAGTTGAGATCTATTTGAATAAACTCCCCTCAGCACTGACTGGAGTGTGCTATCAGAGGTACGCAGCTGCATCTGGACTCCTGCATGTTTCAGGACGGAGATGCTGGATGGTGCTGTGGCGAGAGAAAGTGCCTGCTCTTTCAAGTGTAAACCGCACCTGAACCTTCACCTGCTAGACAACCTGACACCATCAGCATCTTTAAACGGACAGCAAAACCCATGACCTTTAGCCTCTCTGATAGCCTGCAGCATGAATTTGCATGCTGGTCAAGGAAGGTTTGTGCTAGAAAGTAGTTGGTGCTGGTCTTGCTGGTTAATGTCCCAGGTTCCATACATGTTAAAATCTCGACAGCATCTGTGACACATGTTTACAGTAATGCACTTATAATGTTACGTCAATGTTTAAGAGGTGTCATCGCAGGACCTAGAAGAATAATGCATTATAAACAGCTGATAAAAACATCACAAAGTAATCCACAAGACTTCAGTCCGTCAGTAAATGTCCTGTTAAAAAGCTGCATGTTTGGAAGAAGCAAATCCTTCATTAAGACGTTTTTAACTTCAAACTGTTGATTCCTGCTAATCACGTCCACAATCCATAAAATCGCTTTCTTCAGTGGAAAAGTCATCTTGTTTGAATCAGGAGAGAAATATGCACAAATCAAGCATCACTTACAAGTGAAAACATAACCAGGGCTATTTCATCTACCTTTAACAGTATAGCCCAATTTAAACAACTTCAGCTTTGCAAGCTTCACAATAACCTTGGTGTCTGTATTGTATTAACTGAATTTCTGTGGTTCAAAAAATGTAGAATATGCGCTTATATGAATATGAAATTAGTAATTGCCAAATAACAAAACAACCTTTTATATTGAATAAAGTGTATAGCTCTGAATTTGCATATGACTCCAAAAAGTATCTGTAAAATAAAAAAAAGCACAAATGTCACTGCATTATAAAGCAAAACACAATACCTTTTCCTAAAATATGTTGCATGAAAAAGAGCCTGTGCAGTCTTTCTTTAAAATAAATGGCTCTTGGACAGTTTTAATTGAATCACAGTGATTTTGCACATTCTCTCATTTGAAAAACGCACAGAAATACTAACACTGCATAACAGCTCTATTATAAAAAGATCTATACCTCTGTTCAAATATGGATTATAATTTCAATGCAAATTATATCATAGCAGTGCCATACTGCCCTCTTGTGTCCTTTCTATTAGCCTTGCAACTGTAGAGTTTTAGAAAAATCAGTTGGACAGGCTACTAAGAGTTATTTACTTATCTAGCTGCATTTAAAAAAAAATGCAGGAAGTAAACATGCAACCTGTTTCTGTGAGATCCTTACCTGGATCAATCTCAGTAAATATGGACATATTTCACTTTAGAAAATATTTTTATTTAAAAGAATATTGTGAAATATTACTAAAAATTTAAATAATAGTTTTCTATTTGAATATAATTTAAAATATATATATATATATATTTATTCCTGTGATGCAAAGCTGAATTTTCAGCATCATTACTCCAGCCTTCAGTGTCACATGTAACATCCAGTCTACCACATGATCATTTAGAAATCGTTCTAATATTCTGATTTATTATGAGTGTTGGAAACAGTTCTGCTGTCTAATATATTTGATGAATAAAAGGTTAAAAAGAACTGCATTTATACAAAAATGTAAAAAAAATTCTAATAATATATATTCTAATAATATATTTTCTTTACTATAACTTTTTATCAATTTAACACATCCTTGCTGAAAAACAGTATTGATTTTATTTAAAAAAAAAAAAAGAAAGAAAAAAAAAAAATTACTGACCCTAAATTACTGACCAGTAGTGTATATTGTTATTACAAAATATTTATATTTTAAAAACATAGCTTCTTTTTTTTTTACATTTTATTCATCAAAGTATCCTAAAAAAGTATCACACGTTCTGAAAAAAAATTAAACAGCAGAACTGTTTCCAACTTTGATAATGAATCATCATATTAGAATGATTTCTGAAGGATCATGTGATAATGATCCTAAAAATTCAGCTTTCCATCACAGAAATAAATGATAATTTAAAGTAAAATACATTTTAAAACAATTATTTTAAATTGTAATAATATATCACAATATTACATTTTTTTCTGTATTTTTGATCAAATTAATGCAGGCTTGATGAGTGGAAGAAACTTCTTTCAAAAACATTAAAAATAGTAATGTTTCCAAACTTTTGGTCTGTACTATTGTGTGTGTGTGTGTGTGTGTGTGTATATATATATATATATATATATATATATATATATATATATATATGGATTGTGATGCTTTGATTTTATTTTCAGATTTTTTTTTTAAAGAATACAATCTTCTCACATTTGTTTCACTTGCCAACACAATTTACATTTCTTTAGTTTATTTATTTCTCACAATGCGAAAAATTCCATGGGCATGCTATGGTAGGTTTTGTGAGATTCACCAACATTCAAATTTAGTTCATACCAGATTAAATGAATTTTTGCAAGGATACTAAGCACCTTGTGTAACTTGTGTAATGATTAAATTGCAATTTGCACATAAGTTGTGAGCAGTTTATTCATGCGGTCCCCACATATGTATAGTGTTTTTGCCAGTGCAAGGATTTTTTTTTCTACATGTCCTACTTTTTGTGACAGCATTTTGTCTTCGAATTTAGATGTGATTTCTGTGTGCCCTCGAGGGAGAAAAGTGAGTGGTTGCTGTGGCAACAGATGACATGCATCCAAATAAACAAAAACAATATGAGATGACTGGCCCTTTATAGTAGCAGATTTCCTTCTCTGGAACTCATACGGAGATGCTTCGGAAGATTAGAAAAGGCTAAAGAAATGCAAACACTGATGGATGGGCAAATAAATAAAACGGATGAGAATCCTACCTGGTTGCCATGGAGACATGCCTTCTCCTCACTTCAATAACTGCTGAGCGGAGAGGATTCCAGGCTCTGCAGTGAAAGAAATCCTTCTCTCTGGAACAGAAATAAAGCGAAACACACAGTCACTGCATTTCATGTATGCACAAAAATCCTTTGAAACGACATGTTATATGCATTGCTCATGCTGGGATACAGATGCCTTGCAGTCATGTGACTCTGGAGACTGAATATCAAGCTGCATGCATAGCTATTGACATTCATTTCCATCAAAGTAACAAGGGTAAATGTTACTAAAGCCTTTATAATATAAACGCAAAAGAAGATCAATATTACTGTAATGCATAAAAAAAATCACTTTTATTTTTTTTATTTATATCAAGCTGGGGCACGTTTTAAGGTAGAAGTCAGCTAAGAATCAGCACTCTGTGAGTCTTAAACTCTTCCTAAACCCCATATTTTCTAAGCTTTCAACCGCATGTTAATTTAAGCAAACTTCATTTCAGAGAAAAAAAAACAACCGAAAGTGGACTAAAACAACCTGGGATAATTTCTGAGCCACGAAATCAACCAAATAATCAAACAAAGCAGAGGGAAGACGGACTGGGGACATTAGATTTTATTTTATTTTATTTCTTTCTGAGAAGAATCATCATTGGGAAAGTCAAGAATTGTGAAAAGGCTTTTAAAAAAAGTAAAAAATGCGCAGACGTATATAATTTCTCATAAAATTAATAATATATATTATTAAAACCGGTTAACTGTTACTCACATTTTTGAACATAGACTTGAAAGTGCCTGATCCAAACCTACATTTTTATAATTCATGACTGAAAACATTCTTTAACATGATTTTGATGTACCATTTTCATGGTAATGCAATGTTTAAATTTAAAATGGGTTTCATAGGATGAATTTTGAGATTTTATGTTTTCAAGTGATATATAATTTCTGATGATTTCTAAACTGTGATAGAGAAAAAGGCAACAAAGAAAACTTTTTTGACAAAGGTCAGTTATGATGTCGGTTTTTGAGATATACATTCTTGCCATACATTAATCTATTACTTTTCCTACATAATTTTTTAACAAAAAAGATTGGTGAAATATTTATTTATCTATTTATGAGTCTTAGACCTTTCCAGCGATATATAGTGGCTGGCCGGTAGCAGTTAACAGGTTAACATTCTTGTAATGCAAATGTAAATGATGGAATATGAACAGCATTATGCTTGATTACGGTTAGCATTACTATTTTTGCTATGATTATATTTGCAGTAATATTAAATGAATCTTGAGCTACTTAAATCCCCCTTTAAGTCAATAGCCAGCAAAAATGAACTCTCTGGGGGCTTCAAACCTTCTGTTGTGTGGCCTCTCTTATATAACGCGCACATTCATTTATATAAAGTTGATTTCAAAAGAAACAAACAACACAAAGTTGTTCTACACCTAAATTGGGACACCTCGCATAGCGTAACAAGGGCCTCTTTTTGTTTCTGAGCCATGCTGTTCAACCTATCCGCAAACGAGGGGGAGGGTAAACGCATCGGAGACACTACGATTGACCGACAGCCACAAAACCCAATCCCAAATCAAACAGTCGTTCAAACGGACCAATAGCGTTGCTTTCTTGGCAAATCCAGCAGAGTGGGCGGAGCTTGAACTCAAACGCCCGCCCACCATCCAATCGTTAGGTTGCGCGAAGGCTGCAGTTTCAGTTTGTTTTATTCACCATTTTGAGTAGCTGAAGGTAAAATTTAAACTAAATACTTTCGTAAAGCAGGAATATTTCCCGCATTGTTTAATTTTTACCACAAGGGAGAGGGCGTTGGTTTTGCGACGTCACCCTCGTGCGTTTTAAAATACCACATTTTGTTTGCATTTCCCTGCTTTTCTTTTGCTCTTTCACATTTTTAACCTCTACAGTATTCCTGCAAAATGGCAAGACCAGTGAGGTACGTGGGTTTCCGTTCGTCCTGCTGATGGCTGCTGCATGCACACTGAGTTCTAGGCTTCACGCATGTGCCAGGCATCCTTAGCTTCTCGTTTAGAGCTCGATTTTGTAACATTTTTGCTCATTCGTGCATGCATTTTGATCGTCGCCTCTTTTTCTAGTGGCGCGTGACTGTCTCTTTTATATTTACGGGCATATGTTCCACGTTTCTAGCGTGCATCAGTCAGGATTCTGAAATCTGATATTCTTTGTGCATCACCTTCCCACATTTTATAATATATCTGTTGTGTGAGAAGCACTGTAAGGCTTCATGTTTCCTTGAAAGCCACTGAGAATATGGCTTCCCATTCATCCTCGCCAAAGCTTCAGGAGGGGTAATAAAATCCCACTGGAGGTGCTCATTGGCCCATTCGAGTGATTTTGCAACCTGTGATGCCCACATATTTGCGTGAATACCTCGATTGTGCAGAAACAATGGGTTGCGAAAGGCCGTTCGTGTTTTTTAGGGAGGGAAGCGCGTTTTAGATGGATTTTTTTTTTTGATAGCGATAAATTAACACGACTCTGGTGACGTCAGAGGGGGCGGGGCGGCAGATAGCGACCACACCCCCTGTTTGGAGACCATAAAAGATGCCCGGGGCCGATATAAAAACATCGAAATGTCGCGAACATGCAAATACTGTTATTACGGTTAAATTTGAATAACTTAATATTAGCCAGCGCAGTTATTACAAATATGAATTACTGAAACGATAGAGATTCTGGAATGAGTCTTACAGTAAAAACTGTTGTTGCCAATAAGAATATGAAGCAGACGTTTCCGGCGAAATTGATTTTACAAGCTTAATTATTATTTTTAATGAAAAGTAAATATATATGGCAAAATTCATGTGCTTTAATTCATTGTTCATTTTTTTTACTGTGTAAAATGTACATTCTGTATTTTATCATGTACATTTACGATTCATTTTAATATTACAACTACAGTTTGACTATTGCGGGTATTAAAACTTGTAACTTCTTTGTAATTCTTTGTAAAAAAAAAAATAAAAAATACTTGCAATTTCTGAGTGGAAACGCTCCCATTTTTTCTTTTTCTTTATTTATTTTGTAAATGGCACTTTTCTTTCAATCTGTTACTTGCCATTTCTTTGTAATCATTTGTAATATTTTTCTAGCAAGTTTTGAATGAAAACTTTTACCATTTTGTTCTTTTTTATAATCAGAAAAGTCTAGTAGTAAATAATCCATTGAATTACTTAAAAGTAACTTGTGGCTCTTCAAGCATCTCAACACTGTGGGCCTGATTGGTTAAATGGGACAAGACTGCAGTATTACTGAAACCCTCATGGAAACACTAATTGAGGAACTTTTTAACGATCATTAATTCAAGTAAACATAATGAAGCGAGGCATGTTAAATGAGCTTTAATGCTCTGTAAACCCTTAAAACAGTGCTGCATCTCAAATGTGTGTTTGGAAACTCGTTACAGTATTGTCTGTCTCTCTCTCTCTTACAGGAACAGAAAGGTGGTGAATTACTCCCAGTTTAACGAATCTGATGACGCAGGTAATAAACCAGCATTGTTTAAGTTTGTCTAAAAAAGTATGTCAGCAGTACTCTTTGCTCAATATTGGCATCCAAGTATTACTTCAAGTGCAATCCGTCTTCATTTCTGCCTCCAGATGAGGATTATGGGAGAGAAAAGGAAACAACTAAGAAGATACGTGCTCCACCTCGTGAAATCAAGCACAAGAAATCTAAGAATTCGCAGGAAGAGAGGCAAGAACATTTTCAGCTTTTGTGTATTTGATGACTTCTCAGAATAATGCTTCTTATATGTATCGAATGTGTGAATTTCATTTTCTGAACCTTTTTGAGATCCATTTTCTCCTTATGACCCAAATATGCGTCAGTAAATTATATCTAGGAAATAGTTCCCACACACTAGGACGTTCTCCTTCAAAGATCAAGCTACTAACAAACCTTATCTGTTGTTTTACAGCGAGGATTCGGATGACAAACTCTCCAAACCCAAAAATGATTCTGCAGGTAAATTGCGTGAACTGTCTGCTGTAGGCGAGTTAGTGATTCATAAAATGACGATTACTTTCTGATCTCCTGATTTTCAGATGACTTGGGTAGTGATGAAGACAACAACTTCGGAGAGGAAGAGGAAGATGAAGATGGAGGAAGCGATTATGATGATAAAAAGGCCAAGAAGGGAAAGAAAGTAAAGGTGGAGAAGCCAGGCAAAAAGCCACTGAAGAGGAAACGAGGTGGAGGTGAGTGGTGGATCCACAAATAAAAAATCACTTTCCCTTGAACTCTCATGCATTCAACATGAAGCACCAGATGTTAAACTATCAAGATTAAGTCTAGTCTTATTTAAGCCAAGAGCTGCCCATTAAGACTGAATGCGTGTCGCGAATCGTGTGATTCACATATAATAGCACAGTTTAAGAGTGCATGATCTGAAATCAGATGCAAATTAAATGAACCATAAATGTAAATCTATGCGCATGATGTTCTCTGCAGATGATAGTGATGATGATAAAGAGGTGAGCAGGAAACCGAGGCAGGTGAGGCAGGCTGCGTCAAAGGCCGTGTCCAAACAGAGAGAAATCCTTCTGGGAGACGGAGGCAGTGAGGATGAGGAAAAAGATGAGGAAGAACAAGCATTCCTGGACCGTAAGTGTGCTACTTTTTAACTGCAGTGTTAAATATGTCCCTTTGATTAAGCATCATCATTATTATTGTTGCTCATCCTTGCAACATGTTGTGAAGAGATGTACTGTAATTTGTTTTCTAAGCTATTTGACTCATGTTTTTGGCCTGGCAAATAAGTCACACTTTTGTTCATAGTTCGGCTTGTCCTGCGACTTATAGTCAGGTGTGACTTATTTATCAAAATTAATTTGACATGAACTAAGAGACATGAACCAAGAGGAAACATTACCGTCTCCAGCCTCGAGAGGGCGCTCTATGCTGCTCTGTGCACCTGTAGTCTACCCCTAATAAACATAGAGCGCCCTCTCACGGCTGGAGATGGTAATGTTTTCTCTTGGTTTTTGGTTCTAAATAAATGCGACTTCTAGTCCAGTGCGACTTATATATGTATTTTTCCTCATCATGACATATTTTTGGACTGAAGCGACTTATACTTAGTTGCGACTTATAGTCCGAAAAATACGGCACACCTTTATTTTACAATTTTCTCTGTTGCAGAAGAGTCAGGCAGTGATGAAGACTTCATGGTTGATGATGATGATGACAGCGACTATGGGGGCTCCAAAAAGAAAGGCAAAAAAGTGGTGCAGAAAGGAGGAAGGAGAGTGGAGAAGAAGGACAAGAAATCCCCTAAACCCCGGCTAAAGGCCACAGGTAACCACTGGCCCTCTTGGGATTTTAGGGTTCGGGAAAGAGCAGCTTGGACATTCTCTGAACTCATTCTTTGAGTCTCTTTTTGTGTTTTAAGGAGTAAAGAACATCAGAAGGGTTTGAAATGATCAGTTAATGATGTTAGCATAAAATAATGACACAATTATAATTTTTTAGGTAAACTTTTGCTTTAATTTTCTTATTTAAATCATGTTTTGCTTTAAAAGATCACTAGTCTGAGTTTTAAAGTGCTGACGAAGGCACAAGGTGGGAGTCAGTAAGATTGTGTTTTTGAAAGAAGACGACTGTTATGCAATATATACCTAAAAAAATAAATGAAAAAATAAATGAATACTATTAAAAATAAGTTTTCTATTTTGATATGTAATAAAATGTAATTTGTTCCTGTGATGCAAAGCTGTATTTTCAGCATCATTACTACAGTGAAGTGAAGTGACATTCAGCCAAGTATGGTGACCCATACTCAGAATTTGTGCTCTGCATTTAACCCATCCGAAATGCACACACATAGAGCAGTGAACACACACACACACACACTGTGAGCACACACCCGGAGCAGTGGGCAGCCATTTATGCTGCGGCGCCCGGGGAGCAGTTGGGGGTTCGATGTCTTGCTCAAGGGCACCTAAGTCGTGGTGTTGAAGGTGGAGAGAGAACTGTTCATGCACTACCCCCCACCCACAATTCCGTCCGGCCCGAGACTAGAACCCACAACCCTTCGAATGGGAGTCCAACCCTCTAACCATTAGGCCACAACTTCCCCTGTATTCAGTGTCACAGGGTTCTACAGAATTCATTTTAATTTGGTGCTCAAGAAACATTTCTGATTATCATCAATATTGACAACAGTTGTGGTGGTGCATATTTTTTTACTTTTTTTCACAATTCTTTGAACAGAGTTCAAAAGAACAGCATTTATCTGAAAAGAAAGTCTTTTTAGCATAAATTTCTTTGTCTATTGATCAATTTAATAAATCCTTGCTGAACACACACATATATAATATACAAAAACCCTTAATCACCCAAGACTTTTGAACAAGAGTGAAAATGTGTTTGTCTGTCCCTCAGTGAACCCTAGCCCCATGAAAGGCAAAGGGAAAGGTCGCCCACCTAAAGCAGTGGAGAAATCCTCGCCCAAAGACGACGAGGAACCTGAGAGCCCCCTTGAAGACGAGGAGGAGGAAGAGGTGGAGAAGAAAGAGTCTCCTCCATCCAAAAAGACAAAGGATGACGCCCCTGAAGACGAGGAAGAAGATGAGGAAGAGGACGGCTCAGAAGAGGAGGCTCCATCTGGGGAAGACTAGCCATGTTATTCACGTCATCCCTTTCTTCTTCTATTACCCTTTACACTCTTTCCTTTTTTGCTTTTTTTGGGGTGGGGAGGGGTGGGGGGTGGGTTGTTTGCATTTCAGATTTGTCTGATGTGGCCTGGCTCAACGGTTTGAACTTTCTCTTTTTTTGTAGTTTTTTTGTTTGTTCACCTATAATTTTCATATCGCAAAAGGATGATTTCCCCTGAACTTGTTAGCATATATATCTATATATATTATTGAGTAAAATGTGTCCGAATCTGTTTATTTATGGGTATATAATCTCGAGGGAAGCCCATCGTTCCAACCAGTAGCTTCGCCGCGTGCCCAGGGTAATCACAAAAAAAGCTTTTGCGCTCATTCATTTCAGTAACATGTATAAAGCTTAACATCCACTCTGCACTGTTGCGACCGATGATCTTCATTCACGATATTAATTGCTGTGTAAAATGCTCGTAAAACCATTCTTGTGTAAATTATCGCGACTAAGGGCCTCACTCATGCAGCGCTAAAGAAAATGCAGTTGTCTACAAACTGTAAGTCAATGCACTGCAGTTTGCACAATATTGTGCTTGTTTATCAAACGAGGACCAAATTGTTGCGTTCGGTTTTGCAAGCAACACCGTATTTTCTAAAATTACTACATGAAACAGCAATTTACCTACGAATAGTTTTGCGAAGTTTTGCTACGGTGTTTCCTGAATGATATCCCATGCATTTGTTTGTCGCAATCTGCAATAGTTCACCGCGTTTATTTTGGTCGTGCTTATCCCAAGATTGGTTTTGTATTTATTCAACATGCGCTTTCAGCTCTTTTACACTGAAGATGGACAAACTGACAACTAATGCTCATGTTTTGAGAATTTCTTTCGTCGTGGTACACAAGCTATCCAGGGTTTGTGGTTTTACCTTTTAAATAAACGATTGTCTCCATATGTGTAGTTTGAACCATAATGCAGTTAGTGTTTTAATAGAATACTCTGGGTTAAAAATGGGCCGAATTCAGTTTATGAAATCTGCAGAATTACCTTAGAAAGAATTACCTTGATCTCTGTAATATGCATTGAGTTTTTTCTCATCCACCAGATCATCTCGTGCAAAGGCTGCAGTACGAATGCTATCATCTCTATTCGCAGTGTGAGTGTGCTGAGATCAGGCCTTAAACGGTTAATTGCATGGGAAGTAGGAATCTGAAGTCTCGCGTACTCTTTCTGCCATACAAAGCCTGTTTATTTCAATTTTTTTGATATTGTACCGCAAAGCTAAAAGTTCAAAAACCGCTAGTATCTTTGACTCGTGCCCGTTTTTGTCCAGAGATTGTATTGCCGAATGTTGAGGGATCTCTTCAGTTGAGCAAATAACATTTTAAAGAGTCAAACATTGTTATTCTTCAGCCCTGGATCAGATGCGTTTGTAATCTCATAACGGAGAGGCATTGTGAGGATGGAGAATAATTGTACTATTCATACCTTATGTGTGTTTGCTCATTAAATATCTATTTCTGTTGCTGCTTGTTTTTAATTTGAGACACATATGACGTATATACCATGATGCTTTTCTGTCTACAGCGCATACATGGCATTCTGACTAGGTTCGATCCTTTCTGCCAGGCATCTCTGAATATTTCCACTCGTGCTGTCTATAAATTGGTTTTTAACCTAGCTGTCCAAAAATGTATGAATGTTTTGTTTTTTGTGCTTGATTAAATTTACTTTCTTTTTTTTCCTCCTCAGATTTTTTGTTTGTATTGTTTTTTTTTTTTTTTTTTTTAAGAAAAGAAATAAAATGTATCTTCATTTTAATGAGAAACTGTCTTACCCATGTCTTCTTGCGGAAAACACCTTCCTTTGAGGTTATATATTTCATGTATGATACTATCATAGATTAGTGTGCATGTAATTTGTTTTTATTCATCAAAATCTAATGTTTTAACATCCTTTAGCGCAAAGTCAAATTGTCTTAAAGAGATGAGAACATTCAGAAGTAGTGTAAGTTTGAATGCTTCCTCAGTGAGTTTTGATTTGTCTGTGCCAGCTCTGTTAATTGGAGAATAATCTTAAAGGAATAATTATTCAAATAATTAAAATGCATTCACTCTCAGGCCATCCAAGATCTAAATGAGTTTGTTTCTTTGTCAGAACAGACACACTTATTTACTACATTATATTGCATCACTTGCTCACCAGTGTATCCTCTGTGGTGAATGGGTGCCGTCAGAATAAGAGTACAAACAAATCCAGGAGAAACGGTTCATAGTTTTTGATGGAATACAAACATGCAGCTTTTCATTTCACCAGATGTTAACTGATGGACTGGAGTGGTGTGGATTATTGTGATGTTTTTATCAGCTGTTTGGACTCTCATTCTGACGGCACCCATTCACTGCAGAAGATCCATTTGTGAGCAAGTGAAGGAATGCCAAATTTCTCCAAATCTGTTACCATGAACAAACAAACACATATATTTATAATCATATCTATTTTCAGCAAATTTTCTTAGTGGAACTTCATTATTTGTTCATCTCACTTCTAAAGAAAGAGAAAGTTGAATCCGTTTTGACAGTGAGCTATCAAGAATGCTGACAGAACTGCATTCCTTTACAAGCATAATACATTGTTGTCTGAATCATCTGAGATAATTGGGATATTTGAGACACCTCCCTATATTCTGTGTTGCTAGTATAATTCTTTATAATATGTCAACATGGATTGAATTAAGATTTAGAGTTTAAATATAGCAGGCTTATGTTTCAGTTACTTATAAAACCAACGTGATTTCCTTAGAGTTTAAGTTAGTCTGTCATTCTATCGTTGTTAACGTAAACATTATGTCGTCAGTAGTTGCGATACTAAATTCCAACACATGGTGGCAGTGTTCCAACTCCTTCAACCACCGTTGTGCTAGTCAGAGACCATTCAAAGACGTTAACGATATATATTGCATTAGTAAAATGTACACTATTGTCCTTGCTACAAAAAGAATTCATTTAACAATAATTATCATCACATTGTAATTTCCTCAAATAAAATGTGCTGACTGTCTTTAGAATAAAACTAAATGACATTAAGTTTCTAAAAAAAAAAAAAAAAGGAAGTTGAAGTGTGGCAAAACACTAAAAAAAGAAGAGGCTGGTTGTGTTAAACTTATAGTGTGAAAAATGTCAAGTTACAAAAGAAACAAACAAGACTTTTAAACGTAGTGTGTGAAATTATGTTTGTGTGTGTGTGTGTGTGTGTGTGTGTCCAAAAAGCATTTCTTAATAGGCCTACGTGTTTCCTGTTTTTCAAATAATATTTAAACTATTTAAAAGCAAATTAATAATGAATAAAAGCATCATTACAATGCATAAATATAAATGTGTGACCCTGTAAATGTGAAAAAACTCCTCCAACCTGTATACACAACCGATAAAACAGAAAACTTTCACAAAAGAAAAATGTCAAAAAACCTCCACTTTTTTTCCATGTGTAGGTGAGTAGTTCAGATCCCATATTAAACACTGACATCATCATCCTGCCATACTGAACTCCATCTAATGCATCTTGTACAGTAAATATAAGTGCAGTTTTCTGACTTCGTATTCATTAGACAGATTCCTGAAGTCTTTCCCCTTACAAACTCTCAGACTAAAGCTTCACATGCCAAATAATCCATTAAGGAAATCATCATACATGAAAGCAGACACACATTTTGTGCTTGACTTAAATGGCTTTAATTCATGACCTTCTAAGCAGAGCCTCTGTGATGTGGCTTTCTATACGTGTGTGTTCTCAGCTCATCCCGCCCACTTCCTGCAGCGCTCCTGGAACGGCTCTTCAAACTTCTACTGATGTCACTGCACTTTCTACACATTCACACGGGAATCAATAAAACCACAGCAGACGGCACTCCAAATCACACTTTCAGATGGATATCAAACGTACGTATTGTTTTTGTAACAGTTTGATGATGTGTTGCTGATGTTGCACCTGTAGACATTAAATCATAAAACAGAGCACTGTCTTTGTATTTTTGGCATTTATTCGTTTTAATTTATTACCTTTAAATGTCATGAAATAATTGAGTAAATATTGGGTGATTAGTTGTATTTCTTTACAGACAAATAAAAATGATCAATTGTTTAAAATAATGTTATTTAAATGTTAATATGTTATTAATTTTATTCCTAAAACAGGTTATTCATGCATACAGAATGTCAATTTAAGAAACCAAAAATTCCAGGAGCTGAAATTCCCTGTCAGAGGCAGCGTCAGGTAAATGTGACGCGCTTCAGCGCTTGTTCCTGTCTAAAACCTTTTCTTAACTCAGTTATGTTTCAACCTTTTACTCTTAGCTGAGGCAGGAGTCCAGTGTATGTGGCTGACAGCTAAATAAAAGAGTCACTCCTGTTTGTACATGTTGCACTTAAAGATATGTATCCTTCCGTCTCAATAATCTGTCAAATCATTGTGACAGGATGCTGTAACTGTCAATGAGCTTGCTATATTCAGAAAAACAGGTTCAGAACATAAGGGACCTCACAGTATTTATATACAACATCTAGTCATATTTTAAAATGTGAATGTTTTAAAATGTACACTAACTTAAAATTTGTTATTTAAGCTGCATTCATTTGAGAAATTAAAAAAAAAACTATAATTGGTTTGGTGAGTGATAGTTTGAGAAGTAAATTTGGTCGCTGGTGTCCCCTTCATATTGGTGTTGTGGTGATAAAGCTGAATTTTCAGCATCAGTCCTCAGTGGCAGGTGATACTTCAGAAATCATTCTAATGCTGATTTTCTGCTGCTAAAAAAATAAATTAAATTTTTTTTATTGTAATCATTGCGGCTTAATATATATATATATATAATATATATATATATAATTTTTTTATTTTTTTATTGGTACATACATTCTTTGATATACTTTATATATATATATATATATATATATATATATATATATATATATATATATATATATATATATATAATATATAAAAATTAAGACATATTTTTATCTTTACTATCATTATTGGTTAGTTTAATGCATCACTTAATAATGAATCAATTAATAACACCAACAGTATACAATATACAAATCAGGAAAAATCCAATATATATATATATAATATATATATATATAATATATATAGAGAGAGAGAGAGAGAGAGAGAGCATACAATGAAATTTAATCAACTACATTTAAAAAATGGTAATAATAAAAGCAGATTCATGCCCAAACAAATTGCCTATGCTGTAAAATGATTGATACATTTGTTGTTTATGTTTGCCATGCATTCAAAATTTTTCATAACAATCAAGGCTTTATGTCCACAATCATAAAACTGCTCTAATAGATGTAGTGCCTTTAAGTTCAAAGATCAGCTGCTGCTTGCTAAGAAACATATCAATATTTTATAGTCCTGAACAAACACACTGTTGACTAAAGGGGTGTTTTATTCTGCCACACATCCTGGTGTCAACGGTCGTAATCACACGGCTGATTTTCTAATCTTTGTCAGCATGGGAAGTTGACTGGCATACGTGAATACAAATGCTATGAAATTCTTGAGAAAAACAGCAAATGGGCAATTTTGAAAAGAACACATTCATATATTCAGTGTATTCTGTATCCATTTGGTAGCTTTGTGGCAGGAAGAGCACGCAACAGAAGACATAATATTGGACATGTGCATTAATAAATGGTCAAACAGCTCTTTCATCACTGCAGAGTTTGAAGAGGTGAAAGAGAGGAGAATCTGGACATGCATGGCAGATCTCACAGTTGTTCTTGATTAATGCATGACATGTGGCCTGGAGGTATGCTTGGCTGCTGGGACCATCTACATCCCACCTATGCGCTGGACAGGGGTGGAAGAACGATTCATGACTATGGTATTGGGTGAGTCACTCCAAAAAGATCACTGTCAAGTTGTTTCATAGTGTAGCCGACTAATTACATATCTGGACTGACGAACAAAACATTTTAAAGGTGTTGGAACTTCAGATGAGATTATCATGAGCTTCAAGCTTTCAGTGGTTTTGAAATTTAAAAGAATGTAGGCTAGTAGCCTACAAATATGAGTATGATAATGCTTCTGCATATCAGAAATATGTAAAACATGAGTTGTCAAACTCAAGTTAACAAGTTTGTTAAATGTCATATATTGTATTTAAATTAAATGATGTTTCTGACAAGACACCAGAAGGTGTGTCGTCCTGTCTTTTTGCCGCTCCTTGAACGCTGACGTAAAAACAAACATAAAGCGATACGTGCGCAGTTCGATTCACGAACACATGACACATGAAAAGAATCGTTCAAATGTATGCACAAGTTGATTTGAACCAGCAATGGTGAATCATTTGACCAATTGTTTACCGAATGAACTAAAATTAAACCAAATCTGCCAGCTGCTTACTGAAACAAATGACTCACTTTTATTTCAGATGCATTTTAACGTGGGAACTGTTCATTCCGCCAACATTGCGTAACTTAAAGCTGCAGTAGGGAACTTTTGACGCTCTAGCGGTTAATATAAACAGAACTGCTTGTGTCTTGCGGAAA